>NW_026843680.1:0-270248 GCF_030254825.1 Meriones unguiculatus
GTCATTATTTCAATTCAAACAAGTCATTCTATTTCTTAACTCATTTTCACTTCATGCAGCATGACTCATTGGCAGAAAGCTCTTATACCATCAAAATAAACCAACTTTCTGCATTATTATAGCATATTGTAAAAGCACATTTGCTTTTTATTTCTATAACAACTTTTGCTCTAAAAAGCCTGATATTTGAATTTCCTTCTCCACATGCCAACTAAAAATATGTTACAAAAGTTCTTTGAAAGTGATTGCTTCAGCTAGGTTGTGTTGTTTCTGCCTTTCATTTTCTATTGTGAACTATAAAGTAGAAAAGATCACTGAAGTGCTCCTACCCAATGGAAAAATGGGAAAGCAGCAAGACTGAAATCAAAGAGAGGTTTGTTGATTTGACACTGCTTATGCTGTGTTATATGCTGTTTCATGACCAATACAGCAATGACTGTGAGAGTCTTTTATAAGCTTCCATGTGGGTGCTAGGAATTGAATCCGGGTCCTTTAGAATAGGAGACAGTGCTCTTAACCCTGGGCCATCTCTCCATTCCCAGGAATGAAATTCTTAATGACTGGGAAATGATGGAGAAGAGAAACAATTAAGAGATTAGAGCAGTGATGCATCAAGAAAATAAAACTAAGTAAGTAATACCAACAATTGTCTTTTTTAGAAAGATAAATATAATTGAAAACAGTGACTTGGATCGTCCTTTTCTGGTAGAGCTAATGGAATTAATCAGATACTGTTTGACCCTGATTCTATCTACAGTGTTAGCTGCTGAGATTGGTAACCTGACATACAAAGCTACCGCCAATAGCTGAATCTCAAATTTCTGAGCAGATATAGCCCTGTTTAGAAAGATAAATGCATAGGATAAACATTACTTGGAAATTCAATATTCACTGGCTCCATATAACCTACCCAAATTGAAACCCACCAATGTGGTCTGTTTTCACTCACACACAAAGTTAATAAGTGCTAGAAGTTGAAAAATCACTAACCCTGTGGGGATCACGTCCTTATTCATAGGGTGACCCGTGCAGCTGACTTCCTTAAACTTGAGTTTTGATCTAGCTATTCCCTATCCTGTTTCACCAAACAATTGTACATAATAAATTGTTCTTCCTGTTCTGAACAGAAGTCAGAAACCATGCTCCACATGCAAATCCTTTCACTGTAACTACAATGGACAGTTTATTACTAACTCAAATTATAAAGCTCTTTTTTGTTACAGCCCTTTAACTAAAGAATTTAGAAAGTTTAATCAAGAGAAAAGCAAGGTCATTGCCCTAGGGAGAAACAGACTGGAATGAAGGTGACCTCAGTCTGAGTAGCTTGTCTTGGAAACATTTATCTACCAGGCTGAAGATGCAGCTGATCTAGAATTAATATCCCCTCCCCAGGAGATATCATTGAAAACACAATTAAAAAAATTAATTAAGACAGCATACATTTAATAACAGCATACATTCAGCTCTGGCCAATGCTCAAAAGAAGCCAGCTGAGGTCAGAATTTTGCATTACATGTATCTTGTAACCCTTAAGTCACTTTTAAGTTCAGGCCCCAGGTTATGTTTTCAGCAATTTAAATGGAGACTGGAGACTGGTAAGTCTAGCCACTTAGAAAGATTTACACAGCAAAATATTGCCAGAAGTACACCAGTGCCCTCAAACAGTAGGCCACTCTTCAGTGACAGGGTCCTGAAGTGAGTATGCCAGAAAAGGAAAAGACAGGAAAAGGCAACATTGGAAAAAATAAAAGCTGGGGCGGGGATGTCTTATGCAAGGTATGTGTTAAGCCGAGTAAGCATTTTTGTCCTTCAGTTCATTTATTTAATCACTTAACAGCCAGATGGAAAATGCCACCCTCCTTTCCTCCCTGTCTCATCCCCACACCCCACTCCTCCGTACTTCTATCCTCATAGAAGCGGATCCCCTTCCCCACTTAAGTACCAACATACCCTGATGCATCAAGTTTAAATGGAACCATTTGTTCCCTTTCCCACTGAAGCTAGGCAAATCAGTCCTGGTGGAAGGAAGAGACCCCGCACAGCAGCTCCAGCTCCTCAGCCGCCTTCTCCTCCCCGCACTTACCATGTTGCGAATTTGGAGCTTGCCTCAGTTTCCCTCACAGCACCCAAGCAGCGGTGGTGGTCCTCAGAGCACTTCACCCGGAACCACGCGAGCCTGTTCAGCAGCAGGAGCTGAACCCGCAGCTAGGCACCCGGAAGAACATGCCCCCTCTCTTGAGTGGCAGATCTGGCTGGAGGCCCTGATTGGCTAGAGAGTCTTGAGTGACGGGTGCCCCTTACTTTAGGGTTTGGGTGTCGCCCTTAGGGTTAGAGTGTCCAGAAGGGACACAGTCCGTTAGTCCCTGTCCCTGGCTTCCAGTCCAGAACCGTGCCTTCTCCAGATCTGCGGAGATTTACATTTCAGCAGCGCTAGTGCCTGTCCTCCGATAGTCTACAAGTCTGCCTGCACACCCAGCCTCGGGACCGCCCAGCCTTCCCACCCTGGCCACTCAGCCACTTGCTGCTCCTCTCTGTGGGAGGGGACTCTAGACTCCCCAACTCAAGATCTCAGGGCATGCCTAAGTTCCCCCACAGCACTCAGGAGGCAGTTCTGCTTCTTCCTCCTGGTGGATCAGGCTTCCATAGCCCATTACTCAACTGCAGTGAAGTTACCCATCTGTCCCACAAATGGAATGGATCCTAGAATATTAACAAGAGAAATTTTTAATTATTTATACATTTTATAATTAAAGAACAAAATACAAATTTAGGTGACTTTTCTATTAAATTACCATGGTGTTTAAATGCTTTAGCCTTAATATACACATATATAATGTAAATATAAAACATTTGAATCACATACTCCAAGAAGCCCATTCCTAGATGATTAGCATGTCTAGAAACTATATTCAGTACAATCAAACAATGCTGACAAAATGATTGCAAGATTCTTAAGTTATGCTAAATTATATTTATTTTTGGTGGATTGTCAGGTTTATAGTGATTTAGAAGCACTACAGAGGAGTTTATAAGATTTTATAAATGACTCTCACAGGAGTTACACATTCTTCTTAGAGAACAATATGGATTGTGTTTTGTAATAAATGCAAAATGCACTCTTGGCAAAAAGTATAAAAGCTGCTAACAGAATTTTGGTTGTGACTGTGAATTCCTAATACATTTCATTTCTGAATATTATGAAGTTTTAAATGTTTATTTTTTATAATAATCAAAGTTTATTCACTCTGTATCTCAGCAATAGCCCCCTTCTTCAGTCTCTCCCAATCTCACCCTCCCTCCCTCATTTCCATCCATGCCCCACTTCGTCTTTTCTGAGATGGATTCTCCAACCAAGGACCATGCATGGAGATAACCTAGACCTCCTGCTCAGATGTAGCCCATGGCAGCTCAGTATTCATGTTGGAACCCTAGTAAGGGGAACAAGGACAGTCTCTGACATGAACTCAGTGGCTGGCTCTTTGATCACTTCCTCCTGAGGGGTGAGCAGCCTGACCAAGCCACAGCAGAAGACAATGGAGCCAGTCCTGATGAGACCTGATAGGCTAGGGTCAGATGAAAGGGGAGGAGGAAGTCTCCTATCAGAGAAATTTCAAGAAATAAGATTTTTGTTTTATGGATTCATGCTGGGCTTGGATAACTGCACCTAAGTTTCAACTAGTACCTGTGAAAAACCGTGCACCCACAAGGACCAATGAGAGAGGTTGTGTGCTTGTGTGCGCGGGAGGCTTTCCCTGCAGGTAAAAATTATGCACAGAAAAAGTTGGACAGTTTTCCTTTTCATCAAAGTGAGGGTGCTTTGATGGCGAGACATGAGAACACAGAGCTTAAGGGCCGAGGACACAAATGGCCTTCTCTGATTTAAACTCATGGGTGAGAGCTAGAGAGATGAATCAGTGGTGAAGAGCACTGGCTGCCCTTCCAGATGGTCCTGAGTTCAATTCCCAGCACCCCACATGGTGACCTACAACCATATAGAATGGGATCTGGTGCTCTCTTGTGTCATACAGGCATATATTCAGATAGAGTGTACATATGTATAAATAAATAAATATTTTAAAAAACAACTCATGGGTTTCTCTTTAAGGTTTAAAACTGAAAACACACTCTTTTTGGAGCAGATCCAAAGACTTGAAGGGAGTCAGTGTGCTGGCAAACTACTTAAAAGACAGGCCTATCCACAGCCAGGCCAGGGTCCCCTTGGCTCCCAAAGTACAAATCTTCCAGCAGTCCTTCCCAGGGACTGCTCTGATAACACAGTCCCTGCTTAGACAGAATGAGATTATATTGAACTTTGGAGTGGAAGTCGAGGCCTGTAATCTGAAGAAAAAAAAAAAAGATTTCACCTCTCACCGCCATGTCCCCAAAAGGGAACAATACGTATTCTGGCGGTGGCAGAAGACCTTAATGAGACCATTTCCCTTAGAAATGGGCATTTGTTTGGGGAAGGTGCAGGAATTGACTATGTGGGAAGGATATGAGCCCTGCATACCAGTCTGATTTTTGCAGGAAGGATATGAAGTCACTCAATGAACTTTTGGTTATGCAAGGACTTGCTTGAATGGAAACAAAAGTATTTCCCAGTGGCCTGATTTAACAGTTCATTCAGCCAGTAAAAATACACAAGAGCCAGCTCTATAGCACATAGACCTAGCTGAGATGTCTCCCCAATCCTTAAAAGACACACTGATTTAAGTCCTTTTGGGATAATGGTGGTTTGGGATGAGTTGTCACTGGAAGTTGGTCCATCTTCTATATGTGCCCAGTGTCTCTGTCTATCTTGGCTATTGCATAACTAGAACTTGGGAGAGGCCCTCCTCCTTTTATTCTGGGTAACAGGACTGATTGGATTCAAATGGGTCCCCGTGAGTTGGAGACCACAGTGAGGAGACAGAAGGGAAGTCCTAGGGATGTTGTGTAAATATGTTTCTGTCTTAATCCTGTGTGTGAGATTCAGTTTCCACATAGTTCATCCACACCTGTTAATAGTCTCTCAGGACATGGCTTTTTGCCAACTGATAACAGGCCTGCTTCATGCAGCACCAAAAGAGGTGTAGTGTAGGCTTCTGAGTGTATCCTGGGGTAGAAGGTGGCTGAGTCTGAAGTTGATGAGGATTGATATGGAGACTCACAAAAGATCCTTGACCCCCAACAGCCCAGAGAAGTAAAGTGGTATTCTCTCCCTCTTCCCCCTATAAGCAGGCTGAAGCCTAAACACCCCCCCTCAAAAAAAAAACCATAAGCACTACAAGGAAACAGGAAAGAATTACCCTCCAATGATTCAGGAGTCACGATGGATTAATACAACAGCGTTCAGTGAGCAGAAGCAAAGTGATTAAAAAAAAATTGAGTTTATAATATTTATTTTTAATATATTTTACATAAATATATAAATATATTTATATAGATATGCATTATATATTATATTATATAACATATAGATTTATATATTATATATTTTATATATTTATGGATTGTTTTTTAATATACTTATGATTGTTTTATATAAATCTGTTAATATATTTTTATAAATATATTTATATATAATTTTATATATTTATGGATTGTTTTTAATATATTTATGGATTGCTTTTTTATATTAATATAGATATATTTTATATATTTATGGATTGGCCTGTTCTCAGAGTATGCCAATAATGCAAGACACCATACTTACGTTACTAAAAAACAAACCTTTAATCATCCGATGAGAGTGCATATAAAGTTGACACAAGGCTTATGCTCATGTATGAACATCTTGAAACAGGGACAAAATCACAGTGCTCCTTTTACATGTTCCAAAGAAAAACTGGATAATGCAATTCCCAGTACCATGGTTATGGTTTCTCATTGCTGGTGCGAAGACTACAGAGAGGAGTAGGTCATTGGTCCATGACCTCATTCTAGTGAGCTCACCATCAAAGGACAGGGACATGATTCAGTAGGGGAGAACAAGGGAAGGGAAATAATGGAACCCTTTGATGGCCTGTCAGATCAGAATTTAAACCAAAGCCAGGGATGAATCCAAGGCTGCTTGTCTCATGGCTGAATCCTTTCTCTGGTCTCCAACAGAACTACTCCATAGTGAATCCTACCCAAAAAGAAACAGGTTCAATCCCTGCCCTTTCCAGCCTGTTCTTATGTGAATCAACTGTGAAATTGTTGCAGAAGAAATAGAGGGGATATAGTACTCACTAGGACCTCAGCAGGTATTCCCCTCAGTAGGAGCCACTGCAGAACAGGGAGAAAAGAAGGTATGTGTGTGTGAGGGTTGAGTTAAGGCCACAACAAAATAGATAGAAGCTGGATTTGTTTTCTAAATTTTATATAGTAAAATTTATACAATTTCAACTTCCCATAGCAGCCATTTCTGTTTGTCTTGATTTGTTTTGATTGGTTGGTTTTTGTTTGTTTGTTTTTGTTTTCTGAGGAAGGCTGACCTGGATTCGCTCTGTAAACCACGTTGGCCTTGAATTCACAGAGGTCCAGGCTTCAGTCAGATCTCCCAAAGAAAGGAAAAAGAGGTTCTGTTTCAACAGTCTTTCTCTATCATGGCAGTTTGCCAAACTTGGCTTATGGGAAAGAAATATGACTTCCATTGTCATATTCTAGTGTTCTCTGTGTTGGTTTATGTAAGTCATTCCTCAGATACAAGAATAGGAAACCAAGGGGCTTAAATACAACTTGAGTGACTGCAGGGAACTCAAAAGTCCTCCAGGACTCCTCTCATCCAGAAAGAGCTTGGATGAACTTCTCTGTGAAGGTCCCTGGGTGTGTCTGAGCTTGGAGAGCATCCCTGGAGATGGGGAGAGGGTCTTCTTCCGCTTGCTCTCACTGTCTCCCATCATCTACCTGTGCAGGCTTGACCCGGGCACTTTTGCTATTTTAAGACTGTGAGGGTGTGCATTTGTCTGTGGTCTCCTTAAATGTCATAATCACTATGACACTATCCTGTCCTCTTCTGTTCTGATTACTATAATCCTGCAGAAACTTCTTTATCTCAGGGGTCCTGAACCGGATGTGAAGTTGTTGTCATGTGCAGCCGATATTGAGGGGGGGGGTTGAGTGGATAGGGTGTGTCTGTGCATGCTCTACACAAGATTTCTTTGTTTGATAAGAAATAGAGAATTCAGAAAATCTCACTGCTGGGGAAAAGAGTGGAAGTTTGGCTTTTCTGCTTTCCATCTTAGATGATCTCTAAACAGACACAGCAGCTGAGGTGCAGTCAGCCAAGTGAGGTTTTCTTTGGAGCCCCCAGCCATTTCAGTGACATAGTCTCCCTCATTGCTCCATCAAATGGCGTCTTGGGAATTTGCTCAACCTAATTGGTGTGTGTTGCTCAGCCCAGCCCTGGTGAGGGATGACCCCTCACACACCCCCACACCAACCGGGTAGTGTTGCCCTAAGTTAAATTCCAGAGATCACATGTCCTCTTGGTAGCATCTTGGTGGTTTGACAGTTGGCACTGTCTTGTTGAATGCATACATGTGCAAACACATACGTGTCTGAACGCACACGTGTGTTTCAGCGTCTCTGATTCGGAAGACTTGCCTGCTCCCTGTCGTCTGTTCTTCTGAGCCAAGACAAATCACAGAGAAGTTTTTCCTGTCTTATGTTTCTAGGGTGGGGGGGGTGCCTCCCAGGTAGGTACTATCCTTGTTTTCTCCATGTTCTAGAACTCCAATGTGTAGTGTCTCAGCCAATAGGGTCATGCCATCGGGTTCTGGAGAGCAACCTATAGCCCTGGCCATACCCTGTAATATTTGGGGGGGGGGGGAACGGAGGAACACCACTGACCAACCCTCCAAAAAAGAATCAACTATTTTTCCTTGCACTGGCCTTCTTTTCTCTTCAGCCTCTAGAAGGGGGCTCATTCCAAGTTTAAAGGTTCCTTGTCTCCTTTCCCCCCTAAGTTAGTGTTTTGCAAATGGGATCCCCTTGGCCTGGAAAAGCACACTTCCAATAGGATTATGTGGGTTCTGTGGCACACTCATATCAACTCACCTGACAGGCCAGTCAAATATTAACTGCAGGAATAGAAGTCATCTCATTGGAGTCTACATTTTCCTCCCCCCTGCCCCTGTTCCTGTAGCTTCAAAGTTACTCTGCATGAGGCTGCCTTACTTCTGGTGACCTTTTCAGAGCCTGTGACCTCTAGCCACCAAAGCTCCCTGCTGAGTGCTCCCAGACAGGTTCTTTTCGGCTCCTTACAGCCTGGCTTAATATTTTCCAAGGGAGAGATTCACTAGCACAAATTTTCAGAAGTGACCTTTTTTTGGGGGAGGGGTGAAGTCTGCTTTGATTGGGGGAGGGCGAAAGAAAAGCGCTTTCAGATGCAAATGTCCAGAAATGCTGCTACAAGACTGGGAAAGGAAGAAAGCCATCTGAACTTCTTTCTGCTAATTTGACTCTTGATTGACCACAAACTGTCTATTATTATTATTATTATTATTATTATTATTATTATTTACTTTCTGTCATTCGAGTCACCCACACACACACCTGCTAGAAGAAAACCTCTGTTCCTGATGGAGAGGCTAGAGCTGTTGGCAGTGGAGGATTTTACAAAGTCACTCAGAATTCTTCGGAAGGCAGGGATCTAAATTCAGGCCTTCTCAGAACACTCCATGAGTTCCAGATGGAATGTCTAGCATTCTGCTCTCTTGGCTTCCACCACCCAGAGCCTCCTCTGGGGCCAGTCCAGTCACCTCAGCCTCATTACCAAGGTCTTTTTGACACCCAAGGGTGTTGCCCCAGATGTGTAGGATTAAAGGCAGAGAATTAAATTTTAAAAAAGACGGGGTGTGGGCAGGGAGGGCAGCTTCTGGAGACATCCAAAGCTCCTCACCACCTTGGGTAAATTATGATTATTTGAGAAACTGGATTAGAGGGTGTTGGGGATTCCTTTTCCTAGGATAGGGAGGGGGATGGGGGTTATGACCTGGAAGACATTGAAATCCATGAATAGCATGTTTAATGCATCTCCAAAAAAGAGATCCTTGTTTTGACCTTTTAAATCATTTAGGTGATAAAGTAAATTTATTTATTAAAAATTTAGTTCATTAAAATTTTATTATTTATAGTTATTTTTTTATTTTTTAAAACTGTATCAGAAGTTGGTAGACATAGCATATTGGTTTTTTGTTATTTTGTTTTGTTTTGTTTTATTTTAAAGCTCATCTGTTTTGGAAGGAAGGGAGTTTCACCGATTTGACTTTGCTCTTGGAGGTTTGCTTTTGAGGTTGTGCTCAGCGTTGAGTCTGAGCATGACTGACTAATCCGAGGCCCTGGCCTGAGCTTTCAGGTTATCATGAAGACATGAAGACACACTTGGTCATAGCTTGCCACCAAATGAAGGGATGACCCCAGCATCTGCTATCTGCCCTTTATTATAGAGGCAGGCCTGTCACATAAATAGACTGTTTATAATAACCAGAGAAGCATCTGGAAATTTCACACTGGCATCCACTTATAAGAGCCCACCAGCCTCTTCTGGGAGGCAGAGGTAGTAGCATCTTGTGCGACCAAATGTTAAGTGGGATGACAGAGAGAGAATGAATGAGTCAATGAGTGAATGTTGGGGGTTGTTTACACCAAGACCTTTAGACCAAGATGCTCAGGATCCAGAAGGCCCTCTCCCCGGGGCTGCCCTGTTATGAGTCTCTTTCTCACAACAGCCAGGGACACACCTGAGCCCTATCCCCCCTGTTCTGGAGTAGCATGTTCCCATTGCTGTCCCTGGCTTCACTACTGTGAGCATGTCCTTCACTGGAGATCAACTCCAATAGTATTTTCTGGTTAGGGCCTTAGGATGATCACTCATAGGCATCCTTGGGATGAAACATCTTTCTGCCTCAAAGCTGTCCTTCATGCCCATTCTTATCTTCCCAAATCAGTGTCACTGCCTCTCCTATTGGAAATACATGGGTTTGGGGTTTTTGTTTGTTTTCATGTTTGTCTTTCCTCTTCCTTAAACACCCACAGAACTGAGAGCTTGTCAGTCTTAGGCCTCTGTGGTTCAGGAACTGTTTCACAGGATGTTCCCTGACAGACACCTTCATCCCACAGCAGTGATACAAGTCAGACCCATATACTCCAGACTCATATACTCTTAGGCTGTACCTAAGAGGACTTCCTGCCTTCAAGGTGAAGAAATTAACCTTTTGGATTACAGACAGGCAGAGACTGACCTTGGGCGTCCCAATGGGGCTAAAACCAACTGCCCCTGCAGTTCTCATATGCATGCCACAAAGAAACAGGCCAAGATTCTGATCAGTGACAGGGAGTGAATTCTGTACAAATAAAAGATCAGCCTTTAACTGGAAGGACATTAAAGTGGGGGTGGGGTTGGGGTAGGATGGAGGGGCTATTAGCTTTAAAAAGAAAAGATTATGAACTCTCTTCTCTCCAAAAGCATAAACTTTCAGGAGGCATCTTGCTTTAGAATGAAGATTTTTTTCCCCTGAAATCTTCAAGAGAAGACAGGTCCTCAGGCAGGTGGCAGTTCCCACAGTTCTTACAGTGAGTCCAACCAACATTTGCTCTGGAAAGGCAGCAGGTAAGTGTCCTTTCAGTCCAGGTAAGATGAATGGTAAGATGAAAAGAGCATGGGCTCTTTTCTGGCCCACACTGCGATGTTTGAGATGGAGGGGTTTAACTTTGTCTTTTAGTTTCATTTTGTTCTTTGAGACAGGGTCTCTTCATGTAGCCATGGCTGTCCTGGACTCGCTCTGTTGAGCAGGCTAGCCTCGAACTCACAGAGATCCTCCTGCCTCCACCTCCTTGGGCACTGGGATTTACAGGCATGTGCCACCACAGCACCGTGTTTGGCCCTTTGACAGCAACTGGAAACACACGGGGACAAGTGACTATGAGTTCGCATCCCAGTCATCACTTAAGAGTGAAGGCACCAGGCCACCCTGCACGCTGACTCTCAGATGCCACATGGGGTTCGCTGGGGTTTGACTCTGCTGTCATTCTGGCTAGTAGCAGGCCACACCCACCCCACACCCCCATCCCTGCCTCCAACCCCCCAGCCAGTCTCCAAAAGAGAGCCTGCAGACTGTAGAGCCATTATGGCACATTCAGGCAAATTCACTCCCTGGGGACAGCAAAGTGAACAGGCCGCCTTCTGAATTTGTGTGTGTGTGGATGACAGCACCTTCTGGCCCTTCAGGCTTGTCCTCGGGTCCAGGGTGATCCGCAGGGGAAAGTTACAGGCTTCCCGGGGGTGTGAGGGATATTTTCACAGGTTCTTCCAACAAAGGGCTATTTCTTTCCACACAGCCCCTACTTATCCCAGAAAGCAGGCCACTTTTTTGCAAACGGACCCAAAGCTTGGGTGTCACACACCATCTCTGGGGAGTGTTCCAGTGGGTGTTTTGGGTTCAGTTTGTCCGAGGAGGAGGCACCAGCAGGGCCCTGTCTGGGGAGCAGGTGGCGAGGATGTCCAGGGGCACCTCATTTCTTCCAGTCACTTTCCCCACCCTGTATGTCCAGTCCAGTATCGGTGCAAGAATGCCCCCTCCTGCAGTGGCCCCATCCTTCACCTTAGGGTCCTGGTTAGTCCCTGTCTCCCTTCTTGGCATAATTTCACGAACTTCTGCTTGCTGCAGAAGACCCATCCAGGCCTATCTGTCTTAACTGACTGTGCCTCTGGCTTTTCCAACTCAGGGTCGCTCATATCCAGAATGTGCTGGAGGGCCTGGGAACTCTCGGAGGCCATAAGCTATGTTTATCCAGCTGCTTTGCCACTTGGTGCACTCGTCTGCCTAGTCAAGGTTTGCCAGAGCCCTGGGGCCCTTCTGCAATGGTGGTTGCACCTTTCAAAACGTTCAACACTGTGGGTTTGTTTTTCTGTTTTTGTTTTCCTCCTTCCTGTTTTGTAGTGTTTAGAACTCAGTATCACAGACTCGAATTCTGTTTGCTCTATTCCCTGAACATGGCCCTGACTACAAATGTAAATTTGATCTGAATTATCAGCACTGAATTCATAAGTTAGTCTTTGTCTTTTGTTGAGGCCCTTTTGGTTCCGAGACTCTTCACAGGCCTCTAGTGGACATGCAGGAGAACTATCGAGATGGAGATGGCGAATAGGACCTCAGTGTGGCCCAGAGAGCCAGGCAACTTCCTCTCTTTAAATTTAAATACCTCAGGCAGTCACATTTCGAGACCAAGGACAGAAGTAAGCTGTGTCTGCCCTCTCTCAGCTTCTGCCTACTCTTTTATTTATTTTAGTTTTCTTTTTCTTTTTTTATTATTGTTAATATTATTATTAGTTACATTTTATTAATTCTGTATCCCAGCTGTATCCCACTCCCTTATTCCCTCCCAACACCACCCTCCCTCCCTCATCTCCTCCCTGCCTCTTTCCAAGTCCATGGATTGGGAAGGACCTCCTCCCCTTTTATCTGACCCTGTTTTATCAGGTATCTATGGATTTTTTATGTGTGTGTGTGTGTGTGTGTGCATTTTGGTGCCTGTATGTCATGGGGTGTGGTGTGGTGCGTGAAGGTCAGAGGGTAGCACAGGGTAGTCTGTTCCCTCCTTATGTCATGTGGAGTCTGAAGATAAATAAAAAAAAAAGAAAATGAACATGGCTGCCGCAAGGAATAGAGGGGGTTCGTCATATATCTAGAGGGAGGGCATAGCCAGCCATGGACCATCAGGGAGATTCTAGAGGGTGGCCATGACCCTGAACCATGTGGGGGTGGGGGAGGGACAGGAGGAGGGGACAGGGTGGGGGAGCAAGGCACAAAAGCCAGGAGGTCCAAAGGTACAAAAAAAAGGAGGTAACCAAATGGTTGGTTTATACAGGGAAGGGCAGACCTAGCCCCTGGGCTGGGGAATTCAGAGTAAAAAAGTGGGGACATGCCAGCCAGCAGGGCCCTGGACTGAACTCTGGACAGGGTCAGGACTGGGGGATGCTGTTTGTCTGGGGTTTGAGACCCAAAGAGATTCCAGGAATGAATCTGTGTTTCACCCTGTTTGTCAGTCTCTGGCCACAAACATCCCCCACCCCTGTCCACCTCAGAGCCTTCTCCCTGGAGCCATGCAATTATTAACTGAGCTGAGTCCTCTCACTGAAAAATCCTTATAGACCAGTAGAGAGTCATATTTTGTACAAGCAACTTGATTTTTTTTCACCTCACTCAATCATTTCAAATCCAACTGTGGCATTCAGGAAGTATTTGAAATGCCTGCTGTTTTAAGAAGATCAATGGTCAGATGGTTTGCTCCTCCTCAGGTAATCTGAATGTCAATTGTCCCCTGTGAAGAGATACATGAAGAACCAATAGGCAGAGATAGCTCTGCCCTGCCCCAAAGCCTGACACACACACAAACACACACACACCAGCACACAGTGATTTTCCATGAGGGTTTCCTGTCCTTTTCACACTTCTGTGTCTTGAGTTCCTGCTCCCTTTGCCTGAGTAATTTCATCCTACCAGCACCTACCCTCCTGGCCAAATCATCCATGTCCTTACACACGCAAATCAAATGTTCCTTGGTTTCTGTTGCTGTCTTTTTTTTTTAATTGTTTTGTTTTGGTTTTCTTTTTTTTTTCTGGCAATTCTATCACACAAACACAGACAGATACACAGACACACACACACAGTGGATTCTGTTTCATGATTGTACATTTATTGTAGTTTCTCAAGGGCCTGTTTCCATCTGCTGATGGCCCGAGGGCTTCACATGGCCTATCACAGTATATTTTTGCCAAATGGTTAAGTTCACTGTGTCCCTGTACTCTGGCATTAAGTTAAGGGTTTTTGTTTTGTTTTGAAGTTGAATGCTATACCATGGGGTGCATTTCCTTGGTAAATAGTGGGGGAAAAGTGTCACATCTCATTTTTTTAATTCTGTGTGTGTTTGTGCCCTCAGGAACCAGAAGAGAGCATGGGGTCCCCTAGAGCTGTTTTGCCCAATGTGGGCACAGGGAACTGAACTTGTTATACCCAGTTCGAGAGCCCCCAAAAGATCTACAGGAATTGACTCCATTGCAAAACACATGAGGGTCTTTTTATTGTAAATTACAAGCAGCAGCTTGGGCCCACAACACCCACCACCAAAGCGGTGGGAGCTGAGTGCCCTGCGCCCAGGTTAGTTGGGTGATATATAGATTCTGGTCACTCCCAGCATGCCCAAGGCAGGGGCGATTCCTGCCTGGCAAGCATCTATTAGTCAAAATGCTACATTTAGAATTGATTGGCTATAGGAAGGTCTCCAGACCATAATGACCTGGTATCTCTCCCTAGGGGGATGGGCTAGTTTCCTAGCAACTGTTATCTCTAGTAGGTGGGGAAAGAATGCAGTAAGGCGGTCCTTCCCCTCAGGGCATTACTATACTTCTCCACCCACATAGTTCAGGCCTTAATAATAGCTGCTAATTTTTAATCTTTTTGGTCTCTCAAACTCAGGTCCTCTAGAACATCAGGTGAGAATGGTTAAGTCTTCTGGAAAAGCAGGCAGTGCTCCTGAACTCTGAGCTGTCTCTCTAGCCCAAATGTCTTTATGGTGGATTTCTGCATGTAACATTCACACTTCCTCTGTTTGCCTCCTTCCTCCACAGCCATCTCAAACTTAAGATGGGTTTAACCATTTCATGGTAGCTGTGAATTATCTGGAATTTAAAATGAAGTGGCTCTCCAGAGCACCAGGCAGAACTAAGGATCCCAGGCAACTATGCTGGCAATAAGGTTCTTGGCACGAAGGATTGCTGGCATTCCAGATGTATCAAAAGCTGTCCTCTTTCTTTTAAATTTAACTTCTATTGTATGTGTTTGTATGTTTACCTGTGTGTAGGACGGTATGTCATATGTGTGCCTAGGGCCTGAGGAACCCAGAACAGGATGTCAGAGACCACACCTTGACTGAGACTGTTTAGATTTCATTACTACTGGCCTCTGTTTAAACCGTAGTTTCCCTTCAGAACAGACCTGGGGGAGCCTCTGTGTTTCTTTGCCGCTCTTCTCAGTGTGGCCACATTGAGCAAATCATCCTTTTCCTTCCTTCTTTCTACTTTTAACTGAGTTCCTTGAATTGGCTTGTTGGGGACAGTTAGCTGAACCTGACTTAGGGCACAGGTTGCATCCCTCCATCCCAAGTTTGATACACTATGAAGGACTCAGATGGACCATTCTCTACAGACTTTCTTTGGAAAACCGTGTCCTCACTGTGCTAGCTGTGAAGATTTGTGGCTTATTTGTTATGGAACCACAACCTGGCCCATTGTAATGGAAGAGAATATAAAAAAGTAACCACTGTTTTCAAGATCTAAGTCAGAGATATGAAAGATATGAAATCTTTTAAAACTGAAATGGAAACCTAGAGACATCAAAGCATTTCCTCCATCCTGAAAAAATACAATTCCCATCTTTGCTTCTGGCCACAGCATCTGGGTTTCATTCAGACATTCAACCAGCTTCCTTAACTTCAGCACTTTATAGGATATCATAATCACTGGTTAACTTTTCTCCCTACTGTGAACTCAGATGTTCTCTGGATCACACAATCGTAATTCCTCAGGGTGGAAAATGTGATGGGTCCAAACTCTGTAGGATGTTTTTGACTCTCAGTTGTCTCTTTGGACATTGCTGAGCAAATTTGAAAGCTATAAAATTCTTAACAGTAAGGAAAATAGTCATACACACTTAGTGACCATCTTATATTCCCCAGGCCTTTTGCTAAGTGCTTAGATGTGTGAACTCATTCATTCCCACTTACCTGACAGAAGTTACTCAGGGTTACTCATGGAACACAGCCCAGACACATGCGTAGGTAGCGAGATGGTGAATCCTGACTTCTCTAGACAGGATTTGGAAAGATGAGCTTCTGAATGTGGTTCTCACCTTTGTTTTCTGGCAGTGACCTGAAGCCTCCCAGAGGAGGAGGCAGAGGCAGAGAGCTCAGTGTGACTGGGAGCTGCCTGAACTATTGTCCTCAGATAATGTAATATTCTCACCAGACTCTCAGCTCTGCCAGCGGGTGCTGGGTGACCCAGGACCAGCCGGAGGGGAAGAAGAAGGAGGAGAGGGAGGAGGAAAATTAGGAAGAGAAAGAGGAGGGGGAGGGGAAGAAGCAAGAGAAGGAGGCAGAGGAGGGGCAGGAGGAGGAGGCAGAGGTGGGGGAGGAGGGGGAAAAGGAGATGGAGAAGGCAGAGGAGGAGGGGGAGGAAAAAAGGGGGAGGCAAAGAGAAAGTAGAAAGTTTTATAACATGAAAACTTGCTGTACAGATTTTCCCAAAGTGTTACATAAAAAAATATAGGAAAAAGTGTATGATGCATACATGAGATATGTAAACTTTCTATTTAAACTTGGCTCTCATCCCCAGGACATCTCATCAGAAACACATACAAGGGGGCTTGAGGTGAAGAGAGCCGGCGGCAGTCCCAGAGGTCCCGAGTTCGAGTCCCGACACCTACATGGCAGCTCACGACCATCTATAGTGGCCTCTGCTGGCACCCTCTGCTGGCAAGCAGGTGTATATGCAGGCAGAGCACTGTATATATAATAAATAAATAAATCTTTTTTTTTCTTTTTTCTTTTTTTTTTTCCAATGCAGTTTATTCAGGAACCTTGAACAATCATCTGACCCTGGGGAAAGCCAGCCCACAGCTTAAATAGCCTCTGGGTAGCCAACCACAGCGTGTCATGTGGGCAATGCAGATAGGTCCACATACATGGAAGCAAGCCAGATCCTCAGCCTTAGCCAAATGTGGAGTTGTTTGTAACAGACAAACAAAAAGAAACACATACAAATACTCTAAAACCTGAACAGCCCTGCTTCCCGATATTGCATCTGTCCTTGTGACTTTGAAGTCCTGATGGGGAGCTTAGACAAGAACACAGACAGACAGCAGCTTCAGCAGTGTGGAGCCATACAGGTTAGGCAAGCAGGCTCCTCCCCCCCTCTTAGCCCGGGTTCCGAGCACACAACCCTGGGTTAAGGAGGAGGGACCCCTTGACTCAGAAACTCACCTCTTGTGTGACTACAAATGAGGGATTTTGCAACAGCCATTTAGGGACATTGACCCAAAAGGCCCATGTGTTTTCATTTAAGGGATGTTTACAAACACCCTGGCTCCTGATTCAGCTGGCTTGTCAGCTAGATGACTTTCTCCTCCTAGAGGAAGGGGGGAGGGGAGAAGGAGGAGTAGAAGGAGGAGGAGGTGGAGATGCAGGAGGGGGAGAAGGAGGAAGAGAAAGTTGGATCAGATCTGCCTGGAAGTAACTGGTGTATTCCAATTTCAAGCTAAGGCCCCTCCCAATACTCTGTACTCCAAAAGCTTGGAGCTGGGAGGCCTTATCTCAACAAACTCTGAGTTCTCCACCCCCCATTCACCAGTTGTGTGTTTCTGCCCATCCATCCATCCATCATGGGCTTCCCAGACAAATGGCACAGTGCTTCTAGGATTCCATCATGTGAGACTGAAGAGAAACCACCGAGGTACCGAAAGTTCACCTCTCAGGACCAGCAACTTAGCTCAGTTGGTAAAGCACCGGCCTTGCAAGCACGGGAACCTGAGTTCAAGTCCCAGAACTCGCCTCAATGTGAGACGGGGGCAGGAGGATCTCCGTGAGTTCCAGGCCAGCCTGGTCCACAGAGCGAGTCCTCCAGGACAGCCCTGGCCACACAGAAGGACTGTGTCTCTGAGGTGGGGGAAGAATTCAAATATTAAAGCCAGAACATTTTTCCCATGACCCTCATTGTCTGTGGTGGGGATGGTCAGGTTGCATTTGCTGAACAGATGAAAGCAAAGTGGCCTCCACCAGCTCCTCATGGTATTTTGCCATGGCGCCACACACTTTTTGGGGGACCACCCAGGTGTGGCCAGAACTTCTTGACTGTTATAATGATGTGCAGACCCTTTTAAGACTGAAAGCCTGCTAGTCCAACTTCTTGACTGTTATAATGACATACAGACACTTTAAGACTGAAATTCCTGGGCTGGAGAGATGGCTCAGTGGTTAAGAGCAATGTCTGATCTTCCAAAAGGACCCGGGTTCAATTCCCAGTACCCACATGGTAGCTCACAAATGTCTATAATACCAATTCCAAGGGATCTGACGCCTTCAAACTAATGTGCGTAAAATAAAATTAAATAAATTATTAAAAAGACTGAAAGTCCTGCTAGATCTTCAAGCAGTTGACCTACTGATCTAACCTCAGTCCTTCTTTTACACTTGCTTTCATTTCAGTACTTATGTATGTGTGTGCGTCCTTGTGCACACATCTGTATGTCATATCTGTATGCCACATGGCAGACAGGAAGTGAACTCCACAACCGTAGTATGTGCTCTTTGCAGCCTTGTCTCCAGCCAGGAAATGGGCAGCCTGTCTAACCACCTCCAGGTCTCCTTCAAGTGAGGCTGAAGATGAGAAAACCTGGACGTGCTTGCCAGGGGGACAAGGAAAAGCTATGCAGATCATGGGAGCTTTTTCTGATCTTGCACTTTGTGGCTCTTCAAAAAAAGAGTGGCTAGTAGAGGTGAATCCCATTCCCATGAGTGTCTCTGCGTGTTGAATCAGGATGAGAGGGGCAGTGCCAGGTCCCAAGTGACCCTTAGGGTGCACCCCACTTTCAGTGCTATCAGCAGCCATGCCAAGGAGATGGGCTGGCAGATGGTACAGCTTTGCATTCTGGCCATTATGAGGCATCTTTAAAGATGATTCAGGATGCTCCTGTGTGATCATGTGCCCTGTGCCCTTCAGAGTACATGAGATCACTCCTCTGTTTTCTGTTTATGTGATGAGAAGATGTCCACCTAACAGATGAATATTGGCAGGAGAGATGGCTTGGTGGCTAAGAGCACCCACCGGCTGCTCTTCCAGAGGACCCAAGTTCAAGTCTTAGCACCCACACAACTGTCTGTGGCTTCTATTCCGCGTGAGGATCTGACACCTTCATGCAGATGTGCCTGCACTCAGAACACTGATATTGGTACATGAAATAAAAATTGAAAGAATCAGACTAACTTTGTAACCTATGTTTCTTTTAATTGCCTTATAAATTATGTTTTCAAGTTTTAGGCCCATGTTAATTAAAGCCTCTTAGTGCTTCTCCAGAGAACTGAGGAATGTAAAAGTTCCTGACATTAGCCATCTCTGAGGGCAGAGATAAGGAGGAGAAGAAGCAGAGATCTCTACTAAATGGAGAAAAAACAGCTGGTGAGATGGACTTTGTTTGGAAACTGGAACAAATGGCCCCAATCCTTCTCCTGACCTTTGATCCAAAGCCTGTAACCCCCACTCCTCAGAACAGACATGGGATGAGTTAATCACCCCCCCACATTTAACTGTGCATGGCAGGAAATTCCAAACTGACCTGAAGATCAGATATTTACGACAGGGCTGACCAGAACTAACCAATTATTTTAAAAGTTAGACATTTCATCCAATCCTAACTTGCCAAGAAGTCAACCCCAGGAGATTCCTGCCTTGGGCCTTTTAAAACCTAAGCTCTTGCTCTCCCGTTGCCACTCCTAGCTGATCAGCAGGGGTGACCCCATTGCAATGGTTAAGAAGAGTGAGTCTCTTGCGTTTTTGCATCGATGGATGATTAGTTTCCTGAGTTCTCTTCATACCTTCTTATATTTAGGCTCTTGCTGGGCCTAACATTATGGGGGCTCGTCTGGGATTTAGGGGTACTGAGGAGAACTCTGGACACTGGCTATCGGAGGACTCATCTGAGCTCAGAAGTAGGTACCGCAGTTGTCCTTGTCCTGTGTCTCTTGTCTGTTACATGTTTGTTCTGTTATACCAACAGTGGCAGTATTGGGTTTATGGTCTGGCTCGCAAACATCTGTAGAAGGGGTTCGAGTCCCCTGAGTGGTTCGAGGCCACTCGCCTGGAACGGTCTCATTAAGGCAGACAGACGTGTCATTAATGCTGAGGCCGCGGGGCATCCTGTAGGATGCAAAGCTGGTCCCTTTCTGTGAAAAGGGAGGAGGCAGAGAGATTCTGATCCTCCAAGCTGGATTGGGGGCTGCTCCCCCAACAATCTGAGTCTGTGCGCCTTGGCCAAATAAGGCAAGGTGGCAATTCCTGTGTCTCTCATGTATGTATGTGTTTTTCTGTGTCTGTTTCTTTGTAGACTTGGACTGACGAAAATTTGGACAGAGGACAGTTAAAATTAGGACTTGTTCTCGGCTGGGGAGGGCACATGGCTGCATGGCAGGTGATACCAAGCAGTGTGCTCTCCCTCCCGAGGAGGAGGGAGTGCTTTCAGGTGGCTGGGGAGACGCGGTGGAGCTGGCTGCTGGGGCTGAGCTTGAGCACTTGAGCCTCCGTGGAATAACAATGCACACCCAGCAGGGCACGGGTTTGATGTAGCCCCTTATGATGGGCAGCCAAAGAGGGAGAGGCCCGGCTGGGAAGCGGGTTCAGGACCTTTGGGGAAGGTAAGCTAGAGTGAAGCTCACAAGAGAGCCAAGGGAGCAGGCAAGGCTCATGGGCTCCCTTGGTGGAAGTCCTTGTACATGGCTAGGCAGGGAGCAGCACCCGACAGGAGCTGCTCAGGCCACTGAAAGTGAGGAAAAACTCCTCCCCCTTGCCTTCAAGTTAGCTCAGCAGGGAAGTGAGCAGCAGGAGCTCACCAAGGGCTCTTGCTCCTCTCTTCCCTCCTCCCACCTAGGGGGCATGAGTCAATTGCAATTTACAGATCAAACAAAGATGTAGGAAGAAAATTGCAGTTGCTGTAATGTTTAGAGTTACAGCTGAGTCTAAATTAAAAAAAAAAAGTTTTGTCTGTCTATTTAAATATATGGCCATTTTATAATTATTTTCAACTGGTCTTAAATGGTTGGTATGATAAAAAATAATTGGGTATGTTTTAAGGTTAAAATTCAAATTCTTGTTTAAAACATGTATATGTGCCTATGTGTTTATTAGGTTGTTTTTCTAAGGTTAAATTTAGGATGGGTAACTATGAAGTTTGCCTATATAGATCTACTTGAAATTTGATTCTAAAACATGCATCTAAGGAATATGCCAAATTAGAGATTATAGCATTCTGTTTTATAGGACACAATTTAGAGCAGATGATAAAAATAGACAAAGAGTAACTCAGATATGCTGGCCCTCAAGCTTGTCAGAGATCTGATGAATATGGAATTTTAACATGTGTAAGTTCATTGTGACAGAAAGTCCCAAAATCTTGGCAGTAGCTCCCCAAGGTCTCCAAGAAGATTTGGACAACAACAGATGACCATGACTCTGGATTGTGGTATGCTAACCACTGGGCAATACTGCCTCAACTGGCCCACTTCTAGAGCCCAGCCTAACTGTGGATGCAGCTGTGGACACCTGCAGAGTCATTGTTTCACATTGTCTGAGGTGAGGTGAGGTCAATCTCTCCTGTTCCTCTCTCCACAGCAGCAGTTTCTCATCCTCTATGCCTGATGGCTGGATTGCCTCTGCTCCGGAAGCCAGGAGACCACATGAGCCAGGGACACTGCCTAGGTGATGGACTAACTAGTCATCTCTGTCATTTTGGTTGGTACATGGATTGGTACATTTACTTAGCTCATAATTTATCCTTCTCAGGTCTCTGATCACATTGATGGCTAGGCTGAAAGGCTAGGCTAAATTAACTGTAGCTTGGCAGCTAAAGAGCAGACAAATAGGTCCACTATCAGCTCATTGGACAGTTCATTAGTTAGTTAGAACTACTAGGTACTATATCTTTTGTGTAAAAAGAAAAACAGGTTTGCCCTGCTCACAGGCTTTATATCAGTTGCCTGTGTCTTATGATAAGTAGTTAGATAAAAAGATATAGAGCTTATGTAAGGTCTGAGGATATAGGAGTTTAGGTTATGATGATTTAATTATTTATTGCAGAGCTGGGAATTGAACATAGCACCTCAGACTTACTAGGCAAGTTCTACCACCGAGCTACATTCTCAGTGCTCAGAAGTTTAGGTTATAAAAATAAAAAATGTTGTTTGGTCTAAAAAAATGTTTCAGGGTTGATTATTGCAAAAAATTTAGAGAGTCTAAATGTTTTAAAATATATAAAAATGAGTTATAATGATAGAAAAATGATTTAAGACATATTAAAAAGGGGAGATATTTTAGATTTCTTCTCTTTGCTACCCTTGTGCTTATACTGGTATAAGATTTCAAAAGTTCAGAATTTTGGCATTGATCAATAAACTTCTGATAAGTTGATGGGACGCTGACTGCTTACTATTCAGTCACAAGCTTGAAATTTTAATTTCCTTTGGTTGTTTTCTGAAAATAGATTTAAAGGTACTTATCATCATGCTAAAAACATCTGTTTAATGTATATATCTGACCGAAAAGTCATAGCTCTTATTATGGTATTCTTAATGTCTGCCATTTCTGGGGTAGACTTTGACACAGAAATATCTTAAACCTACTCCTTCTAGTTTCTTTGTTAAGAAAAATCTGAGCATCCAGGGTTTAGCAGTAAAGCCATTAATGTATTCCTGTCTAAATGTACAAAAGGTAGCTGAGCTCCTTTAATGGCTGATTACCAACAGGGCTCACAGTTAAAATGTTAGAGTTTCAGACTGTGGACAAACTTAAGTTGTTTATAAAAGGTACAAAACAAACACCTGACTGGTGCCCATTCTGTTGGATATAGTTTTACCTGTTACTCTCAAAATGTTGTTGTATTAGATTTGCTGATATGTTACTTTTCTGAGTCTTTTAATATATATTTTCTTTTGTGTACCAAAAATTCATATGAGTTTATAGAAATCAAAAGGTCATGAGACCTAGATCTGGCATAGCTCAAACGGATCCCAGATGAGTTTTTCCCTGGTCTTAGGATTCCTCATTTTTTCCATGTAATAGACAAATCTTAACTTCTGTCTCTAGTCTGAATTTGTCTCAGCAGATTTTCACCTGGTTGACTCTATTTCTGGGACCAGCTATGGACTACAAGCTGAAATCTGGACTTTTTGGAAGCTGACATGACTGGTCCCCATCACTTCATTTGAATCAACTAACCAGAGACTGTTAAGGACTGCCTTGCCTCATTGACCAGACTTGGACTGCCTCCTAGTAATCTTTACTAAATTAGGAAAAACTTATAATTGAACAAAAGGCCATGATTTTGGCATCAAAATAAGAGATTCTAGTATCTTGGGTGAGAGCTCTAAAGATCCAGGAGAAATTCAGTTAAAAGCAACTCCCTTGGGCACTCAAGAAATAGGACCCTTAGCTACTCTGCTTGTTTTTTTCAATGTTTGAACCCTGCATTGTAAATCATCTGGTTATGTTTATTAGGAAAAAGATTATTGCAGTGCAAGTGCTTACACTAAGATAACATTACCGAAGAGTAAATATGACTGGACATAGAATGAAAACTAAAACCCAGATAATTACAGATTAAGGTAACTACCCACGTACTCGCCCCAACTTTTGACCAGCATTTCAGCCTCTTTCAAACTGAGATATCAACGGCCCAGTCATCAGCATAAAGAAATTCCAGAAAACGGATCTTCGACCCACTGTCCCATTCTACAGGCTGAAATGTTGAGTCAAAAGACAAAATTTTCTTAAAATAGAATCCTCACTCTACAGCTGCTTCATGATTGAAGCAGTTACAAGGAGAAGGGGGAAATGAAAGAATCAGACTAACTTTGTAACCTATGTTTCTTTTAATTGCCTTATAACTTATATTTGCAAGTTTTGGGCCCATGTTAATTAAAGCCTCTTAGTGCTTCTCCAGAGAACCGAGAAATGTAAAAGTTCCTGACATTAGCCATCTGTGAGGGCAGAGATAAGGAAGAGAACAAGCAGAGATCTCTACCAAATGGAGAAAAAATCACCGGCTGGCGCCGGTGAGATGGGCTTTGTTTGAAAACTGGGCCAAATGGCCGCAATCCTTCTCCTGACCTTTGATCCAAAGCCTGTAACCCCCACTCCTCAAAATAGACATGGGATGAGTTAATCACCCCCCCACATTTAACTGTGCATGGCAGGAAATTCCAAACTGACCTGAAGATCAGATATTTACGACAGGGCTGACCAGAACTAACCAATTATTTTAAAAGTTAGACACTTCATCCAATCCTAACTTGCCAAGAAGTCAACCCCAGGAGATTCCCGCCTTGTGTCTTTTAAAAACCTAAGCTCTTGGTCTCCCGGTGCCACTCCTAGCTGATCAGCAGGGGTGACCCCATTGCAATGGTTAAGAAGAGTAAGTCTCTTGCGTTTTTTGCATCGATGGATGATTAGTTTCCTGAGTTCTCTTCATACCTTCTTATATTTAGGCTCTTGCTGCGCCTAATAAAATGAGGACTCCATTGGTCCTCTGTAAGGCTTGGGATGTCTGAAGAGGTGTTGCCTTCACTGTGTCAAGTAGTAGCTCACTCCTTCCAGGGATGTGACACACATACACACACACACACACACACACACACACACACTGTGTTCTGAAATATGGTGCCCAAATTTATTCTCCTTAAAGACAGCTCCATCTGGGTAAATCCCGCTCTCCAGCAAGACAGGAAGAACAGAGGGAAACAACTGAAACTGTTCACTCTGGTCTCACAAAAGTTCTTACACAAGAAGTGAAAAAACATGGGGAAAGATGAAGTTGGGTTTTTGGGTTTTTTCTTCACCCTTAAGTTTTCCCTGGAAGTTCCTGCAAGACTGTAGCATTTCTCTGTATTCAAATCTGGGTCTACTTACAGAATTGCCACAAGCCCTTAAGGAAATAACCTGTTTCTAAACATGAAATAAGTACATCATATTCCCAGGCATCATATGTGTTAGTATTTTGGAACACAACCTGCTTCTGGGTTGCTCAGCAACCTATGATGTCATCATATGCCATCTGCCAGTGGTCACACCTGGAAGGCATGGTTATCGTGCCCTCATAAGAGGGCTGGTCTGACATGTGGTCGCTCTCTTACTCTTGCTCTTACTCCTACCCTTACACCCTCTCTTCTCTCTCTTGGGGCACCCCTCCTTTCCCCTTCCCTATCCCCCTCTCTTTTCCCACCATGCCCTGCTACCCACTTCCTCCATACCCACCTAATAAACCTCTCACAGAGAATACCAGTTGTCCCCCTGCTTCATCTATTTTTAGTTTTTAACAATTTGCACATGGGCTCTGTCCCACTGTCCATTGCTGTGGCTCTTCTGCTTCATGAAGGAAAGAGGAGGCCTCAGGACCATGTCTGTGAGCTCTCACTCAGAAAGGATCCTTCTCTTTCTCTTTGCACAGGATGGGTGAAAACCAGCTCTATCAATCCTTGGGGTCTCTGGGGTGACCCTGAACTAATAGCAAAACAGCACAGAAACATTGGCTTTAAGAGAACATATTTGCTTAGGCTACAGGGGCAGGGTTAGGGGTGCATAATCGGATTATGCCCTGTTATCAGTGCCATTTGAAGTCCCCCACCATGGCTGTCTTGTTAATCACCATGGAGTTATGCAGGATATAGCTGGCAGGTAGCTATGCTTGTAATTAATGTAATTATAGGTGAGCGTACTGACCTGTCTTTTTCACTGTTTACCAACCTATGGCTAGCTGTGTGCATGCATTTCTCTGATGGCTGTCTCCAAAGCGGTGTTGGTAAAGTCAACCTCAGAGTGTCTGTGGACTTTGCCTGGGCAGCCAGCAGCACAGCCTGCTCTGATGGTATCCAAATGTCCCCCTACCACTCCTCAGCCTTTACCTCCATCCATTAAAGCTTCTAGGGGTTTTGCTCCACAAGGAAACCCAGAGTTCTCCTGTAGAACTTTCCAGAAAGCCACCGAGAACACTGGAGATTGTTGCTTGGCTACTCCACCTGTTCCCCTCATTTATTGGTCAGCAAGTTCTATTTTTAGCAGCCTTTGATAAACCATTCCTTATGAGATATGATTTTTTCATTCATTATTCTATCTGGTGAGGTATTAATAAATATATGTGTGTGTATGCCTATATACCTATAGGTGTATATACATATTTAATTATACATTTAATATATATATTTATATATTTAATTATATATGTTTATACACATATTTAATTATATATTCAATATATTTAATATATTTATACATTTAATATATTTAAGTATACATACATGTATACATACATATTTAATTACCGATAATTGCATGTGTGTTTATATGTATATGTATATGTGTATATATATATATATATATATATATATATATATATAAACTATATTAGCAACTACTGCTGTATTTTTATCCATTATGTATAGCATAACTTCACTGAGAGGATTTGGAAGAGTTTACATTTATAGACGAACACTAGGAGCAAAAACACTTTTTCCAAGGTTACGAGGCCTGGGTCACCTTATTTAAGCTCGCTGAGCCCGGGTCTTTTTCTCTGTCATGGTGGGAGGAGATTAAATGACCCTTTTACTTAAGGCACTGGGCATCAGGCCTCTCCTGTCTGGTCAGCAGCAGCCACTGTTGGGAGCCATGTGGCTCTGACAGCTGCTTTGATATTTAAATCTCAGCAGAAAGACTGCTTTTACCAGGACTTTACTGAAGTCAGGGAAGAATTTGCAAGTCCATCTCTTTTGTTTGTGACAGCAGGTGGGATAGCTTGTGAAGATCACACCTCTTGCTTCAACTCCTTGTGAATTTAACCCATTGTTCTGAGCTGTTTTTACTCTGGCTTAAAAGCTCTCTGCAATAAAAAGTCAGGCTTGCTCCTTACTGCTGCTATGGCTGCTGCTGTGGCTGAGAGTCTGGAGCCTCTTTAAAAAGTCTCCTGTGTGTTGTGTGTTGATATGATTTAATAAAAGTTATTAATGAGCAAGTCTGCACCCCTTCAAGATTTAATGTAGAGGTGGCTGATCGTTTTATACATATAAATGTTTAGATTTGTGATCCTTTTAAGATGTTTATAAGATTACTTTTTAATATAATTGCTTCTTGATTACCCCAAATTTCAGCTCGCCAGTAAAGAAAAGCTGTCTGAGAAGTTATGTTGCTTGCTCATCTTCTTTATCGATTACAAGTTGGTTAATTACAAGTGCGTTTCGGGTCTTGGGGATAACTTGATTTCATATTTGTTTTTTACCCATAATAGATAAAACATTTGATCATGTGAAGGTATTGGAGAATATGTGTTTTATTTTGCATATATTTATTGTACTCATTCACTTAAAAACAGTGTTACCACATTTTGTGTTTAGTACTCCTTGAGAGATCTTGCTGGGATAGATAAGCTGTGGAAAAAGAGTAAAAGTGTCATCTGAACAGGCACTCTGGGTCTTGTTCTGTCCACCAAGGTATATGTACATAGGGTGGTTTAGACCTCACTCTTTGGAGTTTGTTTCATCCACAAAGATGTATATATATATATATATATATATATATATATATATATATATATATATGTAAGGTTGGGATAGAACTTGCTCTTTTGTGTTTGCTCCATCCACCGTGATGTATATGTATGTAAGGTGGTTTGGTGCTTGCTCTTTGGAGTTTGTTCCATCCACAAATATGTATATATGTAAGGTGGTTTGGAACTTATTCTTCAGAGTTTCTTCCATCCACCACATTATAGATAGATAGATAGATAGATAGATAGATAGATAGATAGATAGATAGATAGATAGATAGAATCTATCTATCTATGTAGGATGGACTGAAACTCCCTCTCTGGAGTTTGCTCCATCTACCCAGTATGTGAATGTGTATGTATGTATGCAGGTATGTGTGTATGTATGTATGTGACTGTGTACAGTATAAGAAGCCTGTAAGAGAAGCTATATGAAGAGAAGTTTAAATAAAGAGAAGCCTTGGGAACCTACTTGCTGGAGTCTGTCTTACTTCATTGTCAAGAATAAGTGGTGTGTGTGTGTGTGTGTGTGTGTGTGTGTGTATGTAAGTATGAATCTACGGGCTACATCTGAGCAGGGGTTTTAGTACTTCTCCATGCATGTTCTTTGGAAGGGGTATCAGTCTCTGCAGGGTCCCCAGGGACCAGTATTTTTGGGGACTGTTGGTCTCCTTTTGGATCTCTTTTCACCTCCCCCCTTCTTTCATAAAATTCCATGTATTCTTTCCATAGTTTGGCTATGAGTCTTAGCCTCTACTTCGATATCTCCATCAGTGGATTCTTTCAGAGTCCATCTGTGGTAGGCTCCAGTCCTATTCCCTGTCTTCTCTCGCTTTGGATATCTATAGCATTTGCCATTCTGAACTAGGATTGAGCATCTTCCCTAGGGTCTTCCCTGTTGTCCAGCTTTTGCAGGAGTATAGATCTCAGTATGTTTATCCTCTATGTCTAATAAGCACGTATGAGTGAAAATATACCATGTGTGCCTTTGTGCTTCTGAGTTACCTCACTCAAGATGATCTTTTCTTGTTTCCACAATTTGCCTGCCAGAAATCTCCTTCAGCTGACAAACACCATCAGCAAAGTGGCTGGATAAAAAAGATACTCAAAAACATCAGTAGTCCTCTTGTATACAAAAGACAAAAGGATTGATAAATTAACAATACCCTTTACAATAGCCACAAATAACAAAAAGTAACTTAGTGTGACTTTAACCAAGCAAGTGAAAGACTTGTATGAAAAAAAAAAAAAAAACATCCTATTGGATTTTAAATCTCCTCAGTTTCCACTCTTTCATCCCTTTGACCTGATTGCCTGGTAGGAATAAGAATATTCTAAAGACATTTATATCTCTCCCTTAGGCAAACATCTAGTGAAATTGTGGAATCCATGAAATTCTAATTTCCCTTCAAATCTCTTTCTGTGAAAAGGCTGATTTCTCCAGATGAGAACTTCTTTGCTAAATAAACATTAACTGAATGTCTGATTGTTAGGGCCAGAATGAGCCTAATTTTAAGAAGGTATGAAGAGAACCCAGGAAACTAATCACCCATCACTGCAAAATTGCAAGAGGTTTATTTTGACCATTGCACAATGGGATCACCCCTGCTGGTCAGCAAGGAGTGGCACCAGGAGACAAAGAACTTGGGTTTTTAAAAGACAAAGTGCAGGAATCTCCTAGAGTTGCAATCTTGGCGATTCAGGATTGGATGAACTTTTAAAATAATTGGTTGGTTCTGGGCACCCCTAGGTCCAGTCAGCCCTGTCGTAAATATCTGATCTTCAAGTCAGTTTGGAATTTTCTGCCATATGAGATATAGCCACAATTAAAGGTTGGAGAATGATTAACTCATCCCGTGTCTGTTCTTAGGAGTGGGGTTACAGGCTTTGGATCAAAGGTCAGGAGCTATTTAGGAAAATGATTGGGGCCATTTGGCACAGTTTCCAAACAAAGCTCATCTCCCAGGTGCCAGCTGGTGGTTTTATCTCCATTTAGTAGAGATCTCTGCTTGTTCTCCTCCTTATCTCTGCCCTCACAGATGGCTAATGTCAGGAACTTTTACATTCCTTGGCTCTCTGGAGAAGCACTAAGAGGCTTTAATTAACATGGGCCTAAAACTTGAAAATGTAAGTTATAAGGCAGTTAAAGAAACATAGGTTACAAAGTTAGTTTGATTCTTTCATGATTACCTTGTAGGAGATAATGGAGCTCAGAATGAAAGAGGGATTTAAGGATGGGAAAAATTTATTATACGGCTTGGTTAGATTATTTAGTGTTGTGTATCTTGCCTTCCATCTAAAACTGTTAGTGTTATGCCTGGTTTGCTAGCCCCCAAAGACTAGGGATAAATAGACTCCACTGCAAATACACAGGACTCAAAACCTCCTGTGAAACAAAACAGACATGCAGCCTCAAGGTCTAGGGGTACAGAGTTTTTAAGGGAAAAATGCAAGAAGTGACATACATCCTTTGGCATTACATGATTGGCTAAAGGAAACTGACTTTTGAAATGTTTGGTCCACTTTAGGTGCCAAGACTACAAACAATTATGGCCTGGTCATAATGGCTGGTTTCTTAGCAACTGTATAGTTGGAGGGCAAGAAAAGAATGCAGGAAGATAAGTTCTTACCTTCAGGGCATTACTGGACTAGTCTCCACCCAGATAGCCTTAGATTAGGCCTTAAACTTTATAATAATAACCCCTGATTTTTAATCTTTTGGTCTCTCATTAAGACCTCAAGGATGTATTAGTTACCTTATAACTTCGTCACTGATCAAAACAACTGAATATGTTAATGTTTTCAGTTTTCATTAATAATTTCCTTTTGTCATTGTTTTCTCTCTTTTTTATTTTAAAAATAATTCCAGTATGTATCTCTGGTTGTCTTGGCACTCAGTATATACCCACCTTCCCTCCAGAGTGCTGGCATTATAGGCAACATGTCACAGCTTGGTAATTCAGTTTTTTAAATTGGCTTATTGAGGATGAATGGCTGAGCCTGACTGGTTATGGTAGTTAGTACAAGGGCTGTGGTCTTAACTCCAGTAACAGAAGAAGGCTCCCATCTAATGTAGCCCTCCTGGTTAAAGTCCACAGTCTACCATTTATGAGCAACATTGCTTTACTGTATCATCAAGTGTATAACTCATCTAAGACTAGGGCAGAGTTCCATCCTTATTCTACAGAGAGTGAAACTGAGACTCACAGAGATAGTGTTTTTGTAATATAGGTAAGTGTAACTGCTCATCTTACTTGTCACATCATTCTATTACACTACTAAATGAAGTTGAAGCCACCTCAGCCAGGTACGGTGACACAAGTCTGTAATCAAGGTGCTTAGAAAGAGGAGGAAGAATTTCAAGGTTTCAAGGTCACCCAAGGAGTGAATGATCAGTGGTATAGTGGGAGACCTTCAGAACAAAGAGAGGCAGTTAGTAGCCGAGGCCAAAGTCTGTAGTCCTCCTTGCAGGTGCAAAATTCAGAGCCATGGCTCTAGAAATTGTTTGATGACATATTTACTGCTTTCTCTTTTCTAATGTTTCTTTTTCAAGGGAGCTTAGGTCACTTCAGGGTCAGACTCCTGTTAGTCATTAATGGATGGAACTCTCCTGCAAGTGGGGAAATCAGCCTCAGGCAGGGATGAGCTCCCTCATTACATATCCAATGGAAAGTCTTCAGCACTGAAACCATATAAACAGAACCAACAGAAAGAGATTCAGGTTTAATTCATAAATTTGCACATAACTGCTCACATACTTATAAGGAAAAATTGGAATGGACAAATTTGGTAAGGGATGATAAAAGGACATGAAAAGGGGAAATTGCTGTAATACATTTTAATTAGCATACAACAATAAATAAACCCAACAAAAAATGGATTCAGCAGGTATTGTTTATGTATTTATACAAACTTACATACTTAATAGGAAAAAAAATTGAAATAAAGTATATGGGAAGAGATGGAGAATGGAAATGTAAAGGAGGAAATGATGTAGTGTATTTTATTTAACATGTACAAAAATAAATTTTAAATGAAAAGTGCCTAGAAAGATACCATAGCAGTGAAGAGCACTGGGTGGTATTACAAAAGACATAGGTTCCAATTTACAAAAAAGCTCCTAGCTAAACAGCTCCTTAACTTCATTCGCAATGAATCTGATGCCCGCTTCTGGCCTCTGTCTGTACTCTACACCAATACATGGAAAAAATACTTCCATATATACATACATAAAATATAAATAAACCTTATGAAAGAAAATTCCCTGTGATGATGTCATAGCCCTGAGATAGACTGCAGCCACGGGTAGTTGAAATGAACCCTTTCTGGTTCTGCATAGAAGCAGCTGTGACTCTCCTCTGAGCCTGCCTTCTCAGAGTCAGAAGCTGCTTTTGTTCTGCCCAATTCATGAACCCCAAAAGACAAGAATAACTAGCCTCCACTGAAATACATGAGGTTCTTTTTATTGTAAGTTACAAGCTGCAGCTTTGGCCCACACACACCCACCACCGAGGCAGTGGGAGCCGAGCACGCCGTGCCCAGGTTAGTTGGGTGATTTAAAGATTCTGGTCCATCCCAGCATGCCCAAGGCAGGGGCGATTCCTGTCTGGCAATCATCTATTGGTGAAAATGCTGCATTTTGAATTGCTTGGCTATAGGAAGGTCCCCAAACCATTAATGATCTGGTGTCCCTCCCTAGGGAGATGGGCCGATTTCCTAGCAACTGTATCTCTAGTGGGTGGGGAAAGAATGCAGTCAGGCAGGTTCTTCCCCTCAGGTCATTACTGGACTTCTCCACCCACCTAGTTCAGGCTTTAAACTTTAATAATAACTGCTGATTTTTAATATTTTGGTCTCTCACATTACTCTGAATTTAAGAGTAGCTCAGCATATCTGTTCATCTATGAACTGCAAACACAGTGCTTAGAGGTAACTTTTCCTTGATGTTTTCTGTATTTGTGTTCTCTGTTCTTTGTGTGAGAATTGTGGCATTGATAAATTCTTTAGGTCTATCTTTTAGGGTATACATTTTGATCCAAAAGATAGATTTGCTCTGTAATTATCCCAGTACTTTAAGGGTGAGATTTGCAGTCTATCATTGCTAAGAATTAAAATTGTTCAAAGTAAAACCTGGGTCCTGAACCTAGAAGAGAATTAAGGATGACAGGATATGTGGAATGAAAAAACTCTATTTTAGACTGCTCCCATTTCAGTAGTATCCAGAGATGAAGCTATGCTACCATTTAAGATATTTTTATTTAATAATCTCTCAAGTGTATAGAGCAATTTCTCCATATAAAGGTTAATAATTCTAGAGCAGCTGCCTACCAAGCCTTTTATAAAAATATTTCAGAGCCAAGGTCTCCTATGTTAAAGTATATCACCATGATATTATTCTATTGCTCCCCAAGGAAATGAGCTTGTTGTCTTTTTTATTAAGATAAATAACTTCTTCAATGAAAGGTTGGCACCATCACTCACTTTAAATATTATCCATTTGAATCATATAGTCAACTCTCCATTGTAGTAACAAGAAAAAATTTGCATGTCATGCTCAGCATCTGCTTTCAGACCACAATAGAAGGACTAGTTTATTTTGTACATCCCAGAGAGAAAGAGGGTACTCAAAGAACTGCTGATTTCGCCATTGTGAAAATGAACTGATTGTGGCAAGGCAAGTGATTTTTAATATCCCAAGAATTAATAATTAATGTCAGATGAATAAAGACAGACCAGATTGGTGGGTGTACAATTTGGGAGGACAGCATTGTGGGAGTAAGGAGCCAGGTGGAGGAGGTTTGGGAGTGGTGACAGAATCCACACAGAATCCTAGGAAATCAGACTGAATGTACAGGTCTAACTATTGTCTAGTGTACAAGTCTTTAAATGACTGAAAAGCCAATGAGACCACCTCAAACACCAACAACAAAGTTTGGTGCAACTATAAGGAAATGTGTCACATTAGGAGACTTCTGTAAAGAATGGGGAAGCAGTCCCAGCCCTAGTTTCAGATCCATTTTGAGAGTTTAATAGTGAGCTAGACGTCCCTAGGAGATGAACACTGTATGCAGTAGATCAGGATCTTTTGAGGATCCATAGGAGCCACTGACATCACTCACCATTCCTTTTTGGGCCTCCAAAAGGATCATGTGGCCACTCCCCTCATAGCATGATCTATTGAATAGTGAATATCCAACTAGGGAACTGTCCTTTGCAGATATGTTCAGGCAACAGGCACATTTAAGTCAGCTCTGACATTTGAGACACAGGCCATTCATTATAGGTGTGTGTGTCAGGTAACAGCAGATCTAAACAAATAACATTGCTCTCAGGATTAAGTTCACACAATATCTTAATAATGTCTTTCCCTTTGCAAAGGAAAGGCCTGATCTTTTTCAGTGTCAGTTAGGCAACATTTAATTGGAATCTCTTTACCATTCCACTACCAGCAGCCACAGTGGTGTGATTCAGGAAAATTCAATTCCCAGTACAAAAGAAATTGCTGAGCTGCAGAGGTTTCTCAAGTGTGCATGTGTTATTCAGGTAGATTTCACATCTTGTGCCATTATCCATATGTCCAGGAAGCTGACATGAAAATATAGTTCAACATTATTTTGTGTGGGCATCACTGTGGCTGGGTTTGCTGAAATTACAAATAGGCTTGAGGAGCTGCAGATCCATAACAGACCTTTCTGATCACTTCCCTATACAGAGAGATGTATAGAACATGGGACCTCTCTGGAAGAGAAATAAGTAGTAGCAGGAGAGTCAGAAATTAGTTATTTTGTTTGAGTTATGAAATTTGTGTTTGTTTAATTTCTGTGCACACACAATTGTAACATTGGTCAGGTTCACATTCTTCCTGTTTCCTTAGGTCATTTAATGAAAACTTGAATATAATTTGGGGCTTATGTTTTCTGTATTTTGGTCTTCATCCACTTATTCTTTCACTAATACTGTATACCTTTTGAATATTTTAGTTTTAGGGAAGTACAGAAGTCATGTTGTACCAGTGTGTGTAAAATGTCTTCATAGTCATAATGGGAATTCTGAGTTTTTTGCATGGCACATGGCTTTTGAATCAGCTTTTCCTTAACAAATTGTTAGGAATTCTCTTTGAATTGTTTTTAATTCATGCTGCAAATTGAAAGTTCAAAGCCTTTTATCTTTTTCTTTTGAAAACATAGCTTAAGTGTTTGAAATGGGAGAAGATATTATATGGTCATTTTTTGGTGTAAAACAGTAAGTGTGACATTTAAACTTTTGTCAAATGATGTTCAAAGCTATATAAAGAGGGACAGAGTTTAGTGATACCTAATACATTCATATGGTCACATAACAACCACATTGATCAGAATTCTTATAAAAGGACAGAATTGCTATGGGTTAAAGCAATCTTCTCATTAGATTGTCTAGTCACATGTAGTTGGTATTTAGAAGTATCAGAGTTCTCATTTTCATTGCAGTTATAGTCATCATTGCCTACATATTAAAATATCTCCCATGCTTGTTTGCCCAGGATAATCTGGTGCCTCAAGAGGACATCATGATCAAAGAGTCAAGACAATAACAATCACTAAATGATTATACACTTATAACTGACTCTCACAGTCAGTACTGTATTAGTCATGAGACATCATGTAAAAGCAGGAAAGTCAGTGTCAACCCACCTTTTCTCCCTTCTGATTTTAATTATTAGTGCAGAGGTTTTTTTTTTTTCCAGATGGATAGGAGAGATTCGTCCATCTTGTCTACACTTCAGGTGGCAATAGTAAATGATGGGCTGAAAGCACAGAATCTAGCTCACTCAGTCTCCTTCAAAATGTTTTTCTAATGTTCTTTTAGGTTGTATGTGGATAAGAAAAATTAAATATCAAGATTTTGTAGCAAGAGTTGTTATAAAAAGGAGAAGCAAATGTGCTGTTACGATAGATTATAAAAAAAAATCCAGAAAGTTGATTTACTTGGATGGTATGAGAGATTTCTGCCAATAAGTCACACTGCAGGCAAAAGTACAAATGAGTTTAAAACACACATTGACATGGGTGAATTTAAACAATGACAATAAATTACAGTTGAACAAAAAATTATTTCTTAGAAAAGTGACTCATCTCTTTTTCTGATTAAATAATCACTGTAGATGATAAGAACTTCACTTTTGCTTTGGATACTGTGTTTAAACATGTAACATTTTTATACATCAGTTTCTTTATGTTTCACATATTATATAATAAATATATGTGTACTGGATAGTATTTCATATTTATTTCTATTTGAATAGTTATTCAAACACTTGGTTTCCTTACAAAGAAAGAAGAGTATTCTCTTGGAATGAAATGTGCAGGAACTTCTGTAATTCATCAATAAAGACTAGTGAAAAATAACACCAGAAAATGACCTGAGTTTGTTTTCTTTTCTTTTTTTAAGGAGTTATTTATTATTTATTCAACATTCTACGTGTACATCAGATCTTACTATAGATGGTTATGAGTCACCATGTGGTTGCTGGGAATTGAACTCAGGACCTTTGGAAGAACAGCAAGTATTCTTAACCTCTGAGCCATCACTCCAGCCCCTGAGTTTGTTTTCTTTGTTTCACTTTGCTGAGAACAATGCTTCTCATTTCACAGATTTAGACATGGCCTGAGAAAGAGCTTGTCATGAATTCCCATGTGATGTTCAGCCACTACACAAAAAGAACGGGAGTTCTGTCTGTCAAAATCGAGCTTTTCCTATCTTCATTATTTTGCTCCTCTTTGTCCTTTATTGTTTCCGTTCATCCTGCAAATGTACACAAGAAACTAATCCTCCTGTTGTGGTCTGAAAGTGTAAGCTGATCATGACATGCTACAGCTGGGATACAAAATGAATGAACTGTAATTAGTAAAAAAAATTAATTAATTAATTAATTAATTGTAAATAGATGTAATGCTCATAGCTCCTTCTCCAGAACTATGCCTGCCTTTCCTCTATCATGTTCCCCACCATGACATAAACCTCTGAAAGTCTAGTATAGGTTATCCCAAATTAAATGTTTTCTTTTGTTGAGATTCAATGGTCATGGTATCTCTTCACAGCAATAGAAACTGTAACTAAAGCTAAAGTTGTTACCAGGAGCTGTGGTATTGATGCAATATGCCTTATCATGCTTTTCTATGGAGGAATGTGGATTTGGGAATTGTAGATTAGGAAAAGAGCTAGAGAAATTGAAATAAGGGAGTAGTGACCCCAAGATAAGACCCCATGCAGCCAAGCTTCCATTCCATGCATGCTTAGGGCCATGCATGGTGGTATGCACCTTCAACAGTAGCACTCAGGGGATAGAAACATGTTGATTTCTGAGTTCAGTGTCATTCTATGGAGCAAGTTCCAGCAGAGCCAGCCTTAATCAGTGAAGAAAAAGTTTGAAAAAAAGGAAGCTTGTATAGAATTCATTGAACAATGATTCCATGTTCCAGCCCCAAGCAAGCAGCAGAACTCAGCAGCTTCAGCCAAGTGGTTCTTCCTTTAGAGTTTAGAATAGAAGAATGTGGTTATACCATATTCTGCAGTGCTAAGATGGCTCACACAGGTAATCCAGCACTCAGGGAGGCAGAGGCAGGTGGATCTCTGTGAGTTTGAGGCTACCCTGGTCTACAAAAGCAAGTCCCCGACTGCTAAAGCTACACAGAGAAACCCTGTGTAGAAAAACAAAAAAACAAAAACAAAAAGAATCAAAGGAATAAAAAAAAGAAAAGAAACAAATACCCTGAACTTACCAGTAAACCAAATTAGTGTAGTTCAAGTAAGTGACCGATTTATTTTATTTATATCTTTTGACATAGGAAAACCCTTCTTTAATTTGGACTATTTGAGGTGATAAACTCCCTGTTAAGCTAACCCACACATCTGGTGGCAGCCTACATAAATAATGGACATTGAAGATGGTCAATCTGTCTTTTGTTCTGCATGCCTAAACTCTGGCTAGTAAGTTTATTATTATTATTTTCACTGACATTAGTGACTACTTCTTTGAAATTCTGTAATATTCTGATAATCAAGAAGCTTAGTTATCCAGGCAAACGTTCTGAACAGCTACTAGATTCAACTCTCCACTGTCTGTGAGCCATTCTTATAAAACAACTTTCCACATACACAGAGAACTTCCTTCTAACAGTTTTGTTCGTATAGAGAGCCTTTACTAACACAGCTTTGTTTTTTCCACACCTTTCCATCGAGGAAGAAGTGCTAGCTGATACTAATACTCCAAAGTGTCATGTGTTTCCTGCTTTTTACCCCTGGGTTGTCTTATACCTTCCCAGAGGAAAGTAGCTGCGGTTTATGTGACCACAGCATGAAATCACAGAACAAAAATTTCATTGCATTTTCTAAAATTTCTCTTTAATTCTAATATTCTTGGCAACCTGCCAGCTGTAGGTCATATGGTTCACTCTGCGGGTTGAATAATGGACTGTGTGGCATACAGGCACCTTGATTCCAAGAGGAAGAGGGAAATTGCCCACTGAGTGTAAGACAAGGTAGGCTAGGGGAGGACACGCACAAATGATGATGAAATACAAATCTCTGCAGGTCTGGAAAAAGTCTGCTCCTGAAATGGAATCTGTGCCAGGAATCACTCACTGTACCTTTTTGCTCCCATATGATGATGTAACTCTAAAGATGTGTTCATGTCACTCAAGACTCACTGACCAATCAGGACCCTGAGGCCATCCCTCCAGTCAGAGGAAGAGGCGGGTTCTTCCTGTTGCATTGCTCTCTGTTCGCTCTGTAGTTGAGCAGGTTTGAAGGTCGGTGTGCTGTGGTCTGAGCGCTGCTGCTGTGTGCTCTGAGGGGTTTCAGGCGAGTTCCAAAGTCACAACATGGTGAGTGTGTGGCTGCTGCCCCCAACCTGGGGGAGCAGGAGGCTGAACAGCAAGGCCTGCTTGTCGGGTCCTTCCTGGAATGGGTGGGAACCTGCAGCCAGAGGCAGCCACGGGAGAGATCCTTTGTGCTAGCCTTGAATGCTTTGGGGGCATCAGAATATCTTCACTATATTGCGTTAGCAGTGGAAGCCGAGAAATCTCACTTTGGGAACAGAAGGTTAAAAGGAAAGCTTTATTTTCTAAGCACAGGGAGGTGGCCTGTTCTGGATCTGAAATGCCCCCAAGGGAGTAAGGTTTGCTGTATTATTAAAGGGATAAATCCACAAAGCTAGGCAACCTTGGTGAGTGTCTGGGTCATCCAATCAAATTTTAAAATTGTGGTTTAAGCAAGGGAGTTTCTGTTAGAGGCTGTGCTGATTCAGGACACTTCGGCTCAAGGCCTTTAACTATTTTCCAAGACATTTGGTATGGAATCCAAGGTCCTTAATTCATCGCTAGACTTTTGGAGATCTAAGTGATGAGGGAACAAAGAAGTGAGTCCTCTGTCCATAGTGAGGGCTTTGTAGGTGATGCATTTTTACAGTTTAGGCACCTCTGTTAAGGTAATAGTAAGTTTAACCAGTTCACAGATAGTTAGGAAAATATAAAGGGGGTAGGGTGGGAGATGGCCTTGCAATCTTGGGAATGTGAAGTTAATTTAACCTTTCTAGTAAAATGAAAGAGCAAAACTTAAGAGTTGCTTGGAGAAGGATGGGCTCTGAACGGCTGCCTCCTTACACACTATGGGGCTGCAGGTTCACAAAGCATTTGCAGCAGGGGCTTGAAAGTGGAAATGTCCTTAGTAGGATGCAGACTCACAGAGGCCTAGTTTCTAGTATTTTCTCCAAGTTATGATCTTGGAATTTGACATTTAATTATAAGATTCATTTGGAGTTAATTTTTTGGAGGTTGTAAATAACACATATGTTAATTAGCACTTCATTATAAAGATGAGATGTAAACGATTAAAATTGTTGATGTAAGGGATTTACCAGTGTTTAGGAGACAGGAAGTCACACCAAGTAGAATTTAGCTAAGGGCTGTTTTAAAACACCCCATATATATGTATCATGCCAACCAGGGCTGTTAGAGATTAGGATGCTAGGAAACATGTTTCCTTAAGATGATAGTCAACAAATTTGTCTCCAACCAATAACCAAGGAAACCTCCCTGATTCATACCAACCATTTTCCCATCTCCATGTCAAAGAAGAGGCATGTAACAAGCTGCTTAATGGACCATTAGGGAATCATAGCCAACAGTAATTCCTGGGGTGCCATAAAGTTGCAGTTTCCTTCTTGAGAAAAGCATAGTTCTGTCACATGTGCAAGACATCTGGTTTGAAAGAGAGATCAGTAGGAGGTGAAGGGTTAGAAATACAACAATTTAGGGGTCAGTTTGAATTGTTTTGTAGGCGGTGTGAATTCTGCATAACTTTCTTTTACACATAGAATGAATTTAACTTGGGTCAGATTCACACCCTATATTATGTTAAGTTTAGGTGAAAACCCCAAACAACAGTTCACTAATATCTGAGCAGAAAAACCCACCAATTCCTGAGCTACAACCCCCCCACCCACAGACATTATCCATGAGTTAGAGTTCAGACCTATCTCTGAACAGGAAAACCAGGAAATCCTGAACTCCCCTAAGTGCAGAATTTGAAAACCTCCCAATCCTCACTCTGAAAATCTCTGCCCTAGAAAGATCCACGCCATAACAAATCACATTAAAAGGCTGTGTCTGCTCACTTCTCTGCTGCATTCTCCAGGGAGCAGAGGCAGCCACTCCTGGATTTCTTCCTGCACTGGCTAGATCCTCCAATATAAACCCCTTTTATGAGATTTACTGCCAGGTTTGACTCTGCTTGGAAGGGGCCAAGAAACACAGCAAAGGAGAGGTGAAGTAGGAGTAGGGCCAAGGCTCCTGATGTCCTTCCTCAGTTCAACTGGGGATACCCTCCCATGGGAGCTGCGACACCTCTGCTGAAGAGGCCTCCTCTCAGAGTTCTGTGGTTCTTTGACCCTCCTCTCTCAAAATTCCATTCCATAAGGACATTGTCCCACCTCAGAGCTGTGTGGTTTCTGGGCTCCCATATCTCAGGATGCCTTTTCATTGGGATACCGTCTCTCCTCAGATCTGTCTTGTTCCTAGGCTCACAAGTCCCAGGACAGCTTCCCAGGCCAAAAATATGGGTTTTATCTGGAGAACCAGTACATTGGTGAGAATTGCCTGTCATACTAGGAGCCAGGTTCTTTGGGGAGTCATGCTAGAGATTCTACTTTGTAGCTGATCAGGCTCAAATGATTCGGTGTGAGGTGTTCTGAGCACTGCTACTAGGTGTTCAGAGGGAACCTCAAGCAAGTTCCAAATTCTGGACTTGGTAAGTGGCGGGTCACTGCCCATAAATGGGATGAGCAGGCTGCTGATCAGAGCTAGATGTAGTCGTGGTTCCTGCCTGGAAATAGTTGGGAAGACAGATGGAGGACAGGCACAAGTGCTACTGAAATCCAAATCTCTGCAGGTGTGGAAAAGACCCAGCACTCATCTGGAAACCTTGGCCCAGGAGTATGATGTTGTGTCCCTCAGCACACTCTATCCCTAAGAGAGGGGCTCATGACTCACTGGCCAATCAGGGTGTCTAGGCAGCAGAGAAGGCAGGTCCTTCTAAGTGCCCTGCTCTAGGTAATGCTCTATTTCTGAGTGGAATGTCCATGTGTGATGAGATGTAAGAGCTGCTGCTGGATTTGTGAGGGAAGCTAGAGCAAGTTCTGAAGTCCGAAAATGGTGAGGGGAGGTTCATTGACTACAAATGGGAGGAGCAGGCTGCTGAACATAGCTGTCTGGAGTGGAGGGTCCTGCCTGAGGCTGGATGAGAAGACAGATGAATAAAATATGAGAGGACAGGCACAAGGGCTACTGAAATGAAAATGTATGCACATCTGGAAAAGGCCTGGCCCTGAACTGGAAGCTTAGGATTTGTAGTGTTATGCTTTTCCCCTTCACCACACACTAACCCTGAGGGGCTCATGTCACTCAAGACACTGTCCATTTAGGGCCTGCAGGCATAAGAGGAGGTGTGTTCTTCCAGGCCCCCAGCTGCAGGTTCTGCCTTTTCTGAGCTTATTGCAGCACCTCTGAGCACCACAGGCTGCTGTGAGGGGAGATCTGAAGTTGCAACAGGGTGAGCTCAGGTTCACTGCCCACAACAGGGAGAAGCATGAAGCTGAGCTCCAGGAGCTGGTGAGGTGTATTCTCCCTGAATTTGGGTGGTAAGCAGCGACCATGTGCAGCCACCTCTTAGGTCTCTTGTGGTCCTAGTCATTTCTTTAACCCAGGGTGGCCTCTGAATAACTTCACTATGAGGCTACATTTGGCCAACTTTTGGAGCAGGGGCTTATGTGTAGAAGCATCTTTCTTAAGATGCCAAACCCAGAGAGCACTAATTTCTCTAAAATCTTCAACAAGTTCTGCCCTTAGCATTTAACATTCAGGTGTAAGATCCATTTAGAGTTAATCTTATGGAAGTTGTGGCTCACATTCCAGGCATTTTTGTTTTGTTTTTATATTATTATCTGATAGGCCTGGAATGTAGGTTTTGTATATGTCAAGCATATATTCTTGTATTGATCTTCATTATGATATTAATACTACTTGAACCTTCTGAGTCACATTATTTCAACTGTGTGATATTTTTTTCCTTTTCAGTGCTTGTCTTAATTTTTTTAATGAATACTATTATTTTTTTATAAGTACTTCATGTGTGTCTGGTCCTCGAAGCAGTTAGAAGATGGCCTCAGAACTCCTGAACTTAGAGTAATGGATAGGTGTGTGCTCCTATGTATGTAAAGGTAAGCCTTTCAGAGCCGCATAGGGAATGACAAGTGAAGCTTCAGTGACTCCTATGACTCCTTGAAAAGTCCTGATCCACTGCACACAGTGTTGATCTACTGGGGAGTGTTAGCACATTAGTGAAGTGTCAAAATGGATGTTAGCCAAGGGCGATGACTGCTTCCCCCTTCTTTATGAATCTCCTAAGATGACCTTGCCTCACCACACAACTACCACATTTCCTTATAGTTGTACAAAATAAATTCATTGTTATTGGTACTTGAAGCTAACATGGGATGTTCTGATTGGGCTTTCAGTCATTTACAGGCTGTTACAATGGATAATGAAGTTAGATCTGCCCCTTTTAGTCTTGTCTCCGGAGTTTGATTACCAGGATTCTGCGTGGGCTCTGTTTCCACTCACTGCAATTCTCTGTGGTTCCTGATTCCCACATTTATGTCGGTATTGGCAATCAGGACTAATTATTTGAAAGACCAGCGAAAACTCTTCACTGCTGAGCCAACTCTCATTCCCTATGTTGCCTATTTTGACCAACATTTACATTGCTGATGCTTTAATTTTTTTTTTTTTTGTAACTGTTTAAACATAGATTTCATTTTAGGAAGATCATATCAATGTTACAATTTAAAGTGAGGCACTTCAGGTTTCTAGAAGATGTGTACATAACTAGTGGGAATGAATAGCTCTATAGCTCTTTGCAGAAACTTGAGCAAAGATCTGTCAGTTCTTTCTATCTATTGTTTGTTTGATGCGTTTTTGCAGAGTATTATGTGCCTCTGACTATCCTGGAACTCATTACATAGACCAGGCTACCATCCAACTCTATAAGATATACCTGCCTCTGCCTCATGAGGATTGTTGGAATTAAAGGCATGGCAAAATATACCCAGCTTGCCTACTGTTTTATACTTAGGAACTGTTCATACAATTTCTCTGAGGTGGTCTAATAACAGTTGATCTGTTTACTTATCTCCCCTTCTTTATGTCTGTTAGCATTTCTCTTACAAGGCTACATCTTTTTTGTATTTTTAAATTTATTTTTATTAATTACAGTTTATTCACTTTGTATCCCCCTCCCATCTCCTCTCCCAATTCCACACTCCCTCCCTCTCCCTTACCAATGCCCCTCCCCCAGTCCACTGATAAGGGAGGTCCTCCTCCCCTTCCCTCTGATTCTAGTCTATAAGGACTCATCATGAGTGGCTGCATTGTATTCCTCTGTGACCCGATAAGGCTAGGTGTGGGGAACACACCTACAGGGTAAGCACCCAGAAGGCACAGGCAGGAGGATCACATTTTCAAAAGTTTTTAAAGATTTATTTACTATTTATACAGCATTCTGCCTGCACACTAGATCTCAGTATAGATAGTTGTGAGCCACCATGTGGTTGCTGGGAATTGAACTCATGAAGATTCTTTGGAAGAATAGTGAATAGTGCTCTTAACCTCTGAGCCACCTCTCCAGCCTCATCCAAAAACATTTTTAAGAAGGAATTTAAGGTATTAATTTGTTCATGGCCCTTTCTTTCTTTCTCTTTCTTTCTTTCTTTCTTTCTTTCTCTCTCTCTTTCTCTCTCTCTTTCTTTCTTTCTTATTTCTTTCTCCCTCACTCCCTTCCTTCTTTCCTTCCTTCTGATTTCTTTATCTATTTATCTATTTATCTGTTTATTTATTTATTTATTTATTTATTTCACAGTATTCGCCTGCATGTACCACTGCAAGCCATACGAGGGCATGAGATCTCACTATAGGGGGTTGTGAGCCACTATGTGGTTGCTGGGAATTGAACTCAGGACATTTACAAGAGCAGCCAATGCTCTTAACATCCGAGCTACCTCTCTTGCACTGGTCCCACTTTCCTTTACTTCACATTACTTAAATTTTCTAAAACATAAATGATGTGTTACAAACATATGTAGAAGGAGGCATTTTTTTTTCAAGGAAGAAAATGAAAAGATGATTAACAAATGTCTTAATGAATCTTTACTATGGTCACACATAAGTATGAATGAATACTGTCGAGTATATCTCAACAGTTTATGTCACCATGTGGTCAATCAAATTTATCATTGTGTTTTCAGGATGGTGTTTCTTACTCATGACCACTAGGAGGCTGTATGCTGCCTTAGCTGAGCTAATTGGATGGATGAGTAAATTATGCCTTTTCATCAGGAAGTAGGGAGGCCAACCTTGAACTTGTGATCCTCCTGTCTCAGCCTTCTGAATGCTGGGGTTCAAAGCTTGGGCCACTAAAGTAAGAATACTGAAGCAGATGGTATATTTATCTGTTTGTGATGATTATCACCTTTTAAGATTTCCAAACTTGACATGTTTAATATATCTCACACATTTAATAAGATATTAAAATATATCACTCTGCCATGTCAGGCAACCCCTAACCAACTGAAATTCCAATTCCAGGGAATCCAATATCCTCTTCTATCCTCCAGGGACACACACACACACATGAACAAATGTGTCTTTTAAAAAGTAAATGTGTAATCGGCATCACAACCAGAAAAGCACATTTTGAAGAGATACAGCTGAGAAGCACCATGATTATGTGACCTTAATGTGCAGAATATTTCCTCAAGTGTTTCATACCATTCTTCTTCAGTAGAAGGTGTTCACATGTTCTCTATACAAAATAAAAATAGAACCCTGTGTCTCCCCCTAGCCCTTGCCCCATGGGTCTTCTATAGTTTCTCCTGCCATCTTTGACTTCTTTTGTTTTCAATCCATTAAGAATTTCTTATAATGGAGATTTAAATATTGAAATAAAATCAAGATTTAAATCTTTCTTCCATCTGCCATTTTTTCTATTAACTCTACTGTGTGCCTTCCTTGTGAAAGGAACCCTGCAAACTGCCTGCAGGCATGGCTCTGATGTTTGGTTTAATATTATTATTATTAATATTTTGAATTTTTTGGACAAGGTTTCTCTGTGTATCCCTGGCTGTCTTGGACTTGCTCTGTAGGCCAGGCTGGCCTCAAACTCAGAGACATCTTCTTGCCTCTGCCTCTCCAGTGCTGGGATTAAAGTTCTGTGCCACCATGCTTGGTAGCATGCTCTTATAGCCTGGTTAAAGTCATACTATGTAACTTAGAACATGTCTAGGTAAGTGAGTGTGATGAGCTGGCAGGGGATCCAAGCCCTCGTTTTTGGAGACAGGGTTTCTCTGTGTGGTCTTTCATGTCCTGGACTTGCTTTAGAAACCTGGATGTCCTGGAACTGACACCTGCCTCTGCTTGCCCCACTGATGGTCACAGGTGTGTGACACCACACCTGGCTTCTTGTTATAATCATTAAAAATGATTTATAATCTCTGTGTATGTGTCTGCCTTCTTGAGACCAGCCCTGTTTTGACTAGGAGAGTTGGCACTCAGTAACAGAAAGGAGTCAAGTCTGCCTACCCTAAGCACAAGGTACTCTACTCTCAACCGCTGAGTCAGTGAGGGTGTGGGCCCTATAGCTTGTAATAAAAAGATCCTCATGTGTTCTGCAATGGATTCAACTCCTGGTGGTCTTTTGTGGTCTCGCGAAGTGAGCACATTTGAGGTAGTCACACGAAGTATTTCTACTATAAGAACAGCCATAAATTCTCTCAGTTATACCTTACAAAAGTGGGTTATGGCAGAGCATAGAAAAACTCAGGTATGGGCCTCCAGTGCCATCAGGTAAAATTCTTAACACCAGGTCTGGTAGAAGTTTGTGTTACAGTTAGCACAACCGTACAGGTATTCCTCAGTCCTAGTAGAGTAGGTCCACCAAAGAGGCTGGCAAAGAATGGCCAATAATGGCTAAAGATGGCCAAACACAAATCGTTATTAGGCTCTGGACATACCAACATCATCATATCACTGCAGATGAAGCAGCAGCAGCACCAGATAATCAAGATATGTCTTAGAAATCTGGGATCCTCAACAAAGGGTCAAGGCTTAGTAATCTACACAATGACCAGAACCCACAGCAGTGATAACAAAGACCGACAGAGCTGTGCCAAAGCGATAACCAGAGGACCCTAAAAGGTGGGGCAGATCACTTGTTTGGGGAAGTGGCTTTATCTCACGGACACACACTTTCCTATTTCATGAAGAGGAAATTGTTAGGCTCCAGTTTTCCAGAAATCATTAAAATGATTTACATGTCTATTGTAATTAATAAAATAGCAAAGAAAGAACATGTGGGATACATGTGGGTGCAGTGATACAGATGTCCATTCACAAAGAAATAGGATAAAAGCATGAAACCAGAAGCCATAATGTACACAAAGGAACAGTATATAAATATATATGTGTGTGTGTGTGTAGGCAGAAGTGTATATATATATATATATATATATATATATATATATGTTTATATGTGTGTGTGTGTTTATATACATATAAAGCATTGACAAACCACAAGTATACCCTTGAGCTTTTCTGTTGCCATCTGTTGCTGCTCATGGGATCTAGATGTTAGTCTGGTTTGTTGCCCCAATGAGACTCCCTTGGAGAAAACTAAGTTTTTCATTTATTATTATTATTATTAGTAGTAGTATTTAAAGAGGTAGAGAGTGTTCTTTTTGGAGTGAAACTTTATTTATGATTCGTGGTGTAGTTCTTTTTATTATAGAAGATTTGTTTATTATTTGTACAGTATTCTGTCTGCATGCCAGAGGAAGTCGCCAAGTCTTACGATAGATGATTATGAGCTGCCACGTGGATGCTGGGAATCGAACTCAAAACCTTTGAAAGCACAGCTGGTGCTCTTAAGCTTTGTGCCATCACTCCAGCTCCCTTAATTTTTATTTGTATTTATTCATTTTACATCCCTGTCATAGACCCCTTCCTCCTCTCTTCCCAGGCCTACCTTCCCTGTTTCCCCTATCACCCCTCACCTGGCTCCTCAGAGAATGGGATCTGCCAACCCCATGTCCACCCATGTCAGCATATCAAGTCACATCAGGACTGAGAGCATCCTCTTCTCCTGTGGCCTGGTGAGGTAGCCCTGAAAGGGGAAAGTGATAGAAAAGATAGCTTGTGGGTCAGGGTTCATTCTTATGTGTGTTGGTCCTGAAGTGTTTACAAGGCATTGTTACCCTCCTGTCCTTCATCCCCTCTGGCACTTACACTCTGCACACAGAGTACCTTGAGCCCTTAGTGGTGAGAGTTTGCTGGAGACATCTCATTTAGGGTGGAATGGTCCAAGGCCTTTCTCTCTCTCTGCAGGTTGACTGGACATGGGCCTCTTTATTTGTTCCCATCTGATGCAGGAGGAAGTTTACAATGATGTCCAAGCAAGGCACAGATCTGTGACCATGGCTGTTCTCCTTTAGAGTAACTGTAGCATTTAGATTTCTCTTATGTTCCTGGCTTGTGTAGACTCAGGCTCCTGGGTAACCAAGCAGTATTAGATCCAGGTTCCTTTTCATGGAGTGGGCCTCCTGAAACCCAACCAGATATTAGTTGGTCACTTCCATGATGTTTGTGCCACAAGCGCACCAGCAAATCTTGTAGGCAGGTCACCATTGGAGAGCGAAGGCTGTATGGCTAGGTTGGTGTGCACTTTTCTCTTCTGGTGGCATGCAGGGTATGTTCCAGTATCATGAACAGTAGTCCATAGGGGGTGAACATTCTAGGTAGGCGCCAGGTGGGATTACCTGTGTCCAATGACTTGTGGAGTGTTGTTCTCAGCCATAGAATCTTACCATCAGGTTGTGGAGAGCCCAAGGGGGTGGACACAAGTTAGGTGGTCCCAGACCCTGCTTTGATCTAGCACAGAGTCCTCCCATATCCCGAGGCCACAGGACTCAAGGAGGAGGCCAGCTTTCCAGACACTCCTTGCTCTGTTCTTATTAAATTAAAATAAATATATAGTATTATATTAAGTACAACATCTATGTAAAGCGCGTTATTAAGTGACACATGCTTGCCACAAGAGGGCACCACATCACTTGACAGATGACCCTGTGGTCGGTGGGGATGGAACCAAGCACCTAGGGAAGAGAGAGGGATTCTCTGCTTCACAGAGCCCCCTGGCTTTTGGGATGACAGGCATGAGACACTGAGTCCGGCGTTTTGTTTCTTTATTTTTTTAATTAATTAATTAATTAATTAATTCTCCAGCATTATGCCTGTGTTCTATAAGACGGCACCATATCTCATTATAGATGGTTATGAGCCACCATGTGGTAGCTAGGAATTGAACTCAGGACCTTTGGAAGGGCAGCCAGTGCTGTTAACCTTTGAGCCATCTTTCCAGCCTCTGGCTTTTTGTTTTTAAACTTTAAAAAATATTTATTATCTTTGTGAGGGCATTTCTGCCTTCCTGAGACCAGCCCTGCTTTGACTGGGAGAATCGAAATAACTAAAAAAAGGGGACAGGGACCCCAGAATCCCTTCTCCAAATATGTCAGATCAGGAGAATTCAAAGTGCACATTTTTCCTCCACACAAATGACTTCCAGCAGCCAGGCATGTTTACTTCCAGAAGCAGATGGGCAGGGAAATGGCATCAGGAATCTTCTCCCTGGAAGCTCTGGATCCTGAAGACAGCTAGAGGCAAAGGACAGGGACATTTACATGATACGGGGTGTGTGTGGAGGAATGCTGTGTGCTCTGTGGCGACAGGAAAGGGCTTCTGGGGATACTTCTGGGTCCCCTGTATGTTTTCAGGGTTGATTGTTTGGTGTTGAATAACTAACTGATTTTATGCTCTTTCCTGAGAAGGTTTTTTTTTTCCTCACACTCTCACTTTTTATTAGTTCACTGCAGATTTTTGCATAGGATTCAGGACAATGGTTTCTTCCTGGACCACTTTCGCATGCCTATTGGTGTTTTCCATTTTTCAGTTCAAGTTTGTGCAGGTATATTGGTAAGCCTTTTTTTCTTTTTTAATATTGGTTCGTCTTATGTATGTAGCTTCTGGTATTATTAGGAGGCCCACTACCAGAATATACTCTGATCCTCTGCCTTATATGATTTTTCATCATCTGTTCTGCATGATCTCTGAGCCTTAGATCTGGGAATAGTTTTGTAGATTTATCAGGTGTGAGTGTTCTCCAGAATACTGCCTTGTGATTGGTTGTGCTTTTCAGTCATGATTGCTGTTGCAAAGGAAAGCTTCTTCTGACAGTGGTGAACTATACTTATCTGTGTGCATTATTAAAAATATTTAGGTTGTAACATGTTTATATTCATGCATGGACTTACTTGTATTATAGGGATTTTATATAGATAATTCACAGTATGATTGCTTAAAACTCTTTCACAAATATTTACTGTTATTTCTCCCACTTCCTTCTTTCATATTTATCCACCGTGATAATTAGGGAACCTTCCCCACATGTTCCCAATCAGATCAATTTTTCCTGCCATTGTATTGCTTGCCCAACATGTTTTATTTCTAGAATTATTCCATGGTGATATTCACATCTGAAACTTTGGAGCTAGATGCCCCAGAGTAGAGAATGAGAGATATTTTTCTTCTGGATATGAGTTACCTAAATTATAATTTTTCTACTTACAAATATTTATGTGTATGATATTTATCATGTTAAACATATTTATGATTTTCCATTTTTTACCTATTGTGAACACAATAGCAATGAAAGTGACTGAGCAAGTATTTGTAGAGTGGGTTGTCGAGTCATTTTTACCTGAGTCTAGGAAAAGAGAGCAGGGTCAGGCAGTAGATTTATTTTTATTTTTACCCTTTAGAAAATTCTCTACTCTGGTTTCTGTAATGGCTCAACCTGTTTAAAAGAAACACCACCAACCCCTTTCCAGAAATTGATTTTCATGCCTGGTCTATAGAAGAATCTCAGATATCACTGAAAGCCCTGTATACACACCAAATTAACAAAGAAAAGTATTTAGTTCATGTACTATTTATCTCAATTACTTTCATGTAATTACATTTTGAATATGTATATTGTCCAAAAAATAATAAATAACATGCATAACTTACTTAAATGTGTTTTCAGCAGCCGCTTCTATTCTAAAATAGAGTGTCTGTGATTGTTCTACAAAGTGAGGGGCTCTTATGTTTGTTTAAATATACATTTAAGAAAAAAGTTACTTAAAAGGTAAATAATTTAATTTTAGTATACAAATGGGTTTTATTAGAAAAAAGAAAACTAATACATCAAAATGATCATTTTTATATGCTATTTTTTGTTTTTAATACATCTCAAAGAGTTTTTATCAGGTCTTAAGAGAATAATGTAGCACTTTGGGAAAAAGATGCACCCCAGCAGCCCTGTACTAGAGGCCAATATGGAGAAGACCTCCACAGCCACGACGGTTTTGCCCTTGGTGCTCTGGTAGACAGGGATGAAGATGACCCAGACACTGAGGAAGACCAGCATGCTGAATGTCAGGAACTTGGCCTCATTGAATGTGTCAGGCAGGTTCCTTACCAGGAAAGCCACAGTGAAGCTGCCTAAGGCCAGGGTCCCTAAGTAAGTCAGCACACAGTAGAAAGCAGTGACTGAGCCCTTGTTGCATAAAATGATGACATGAGCATGTTCAGAGTGTTCATCTGTGTCAATATAAGGAGGTGAGGTTCCCAGCCAGACTGCAAAGAGAATAAGTTGGATCAGGACACAGATGGGAATGACAGTATTATAGACGCCTGAGACAACCTTCTCATTGTTCTTCCTGGTTTCATGACTCTAAAAGCCATAATTACAGTTATAGTTTTTGCCAAAACAGTGGAAAGAGCCAAGGTGAACACAAGTGCAAATGTTATTTGTTGCAGTATGCAGGAGACTGTGTTTGGGCGTCCAATGAAGAAAAAGGAGCAGAAGAAGCAGAGGAGGATGGAGGTGAGCAGGATGTAGCTGAGAGTCCAGTTATTGTCCTTAACAATGGCTGATTCTTGGTGTTTGAGAAAGACCCCCAGAACTGCAATTGTGCTGATAGAGAAGCACAGAGCTGTGCAGGCCAGAGCAATGCCCAGAGGATCCTCAAAGGAAAGGAAGGTCACTGCCTTGGGCAGGCAGTGGTTTCTCTCAGGGTTTGGGTACTCTTGACTTGGGCAAGGGATGCACTCCTGCTGATCTGTGTGGAGAAATTGGATCAACATTTCACCTTATATAAGTGTCTATTCATTGCACATTTAATTCATTAAAGTGCTTTCCAATGATGTGTGTACCCTGGTATATTCTGCATCCTGTTTACTGCCAAGGACATGACCTCTTTATAATTCGCATTGCTATTGTTTATCTTATTTAATTAACAATAAGATTTCTGCTCAACAGTTTATAACTGTTTTTTTTGGGCAATGAAAACTATTTTCTTTATATTCAGATAAAGTAATACTGTTAAGTATGCCTTCAAATCCTTTTATTACACTTTGAGTTTCTAAATACGTGTACTTTGTGTTTTGATGACATCAATGCATAAAAATGCACTTCCTTGTTTCCATCATCATGGGTTCTTCTCATTTGTCTTGTTATTCACTGTTTCAGTGGATATTTGTTATCCCACTCCTATAATTTTTCTAAGGTAACATGGGAATAATTTAGGTCCCACCTCCATGACCTATGGAACAGTTTCTGATTTGGCAATAAATATACAACACTTGCATCAACAAACTCCCGCTATAATCTCAGACCAATCTTTACCTATCTCAGATGTGGAAGTTGAAAATAAATTTCTATAGTCTTTGATATCCTTTGATTCAGGAGAGGACTCTTGATTTTCATTATTAAGTCCAGAATAATCCTGGGAATTGTTCTAATTTTCACTCTTGTTCTTCCAGTAATATTCTGAAGACTAAAAAAATTACCTACGTGTCATAAATACCATAACTCTACAAAATGTTAAATCAGAAAGGGAGAATGACAAAACCATATTCACTGAAATTGGTGAGAGTCATGAAGCCAGTACAGTTATTGGTGCTATTCCAGCAAAGCTGAGCAGATTATTAAAATCATTGTTCTTCTATTTCTAACTTCTGGGTTTTTGTGTGTGTGTGTGTGTTTTGCATTACTGGGGTATTTCTGCACTAAGATTCAATTTCTGTTTGTTTTTTTTTTTTTTTTTACAGAGAAATTATGTCTGAGTCTTTTTAAATTAGGCATTTTAAATTAATTATAGTTTCTTCACTTTGTATCTTAGCTGTAGCACCCTTGCTCATTCCCTCCACACCTTCCCATGCTCATCTCCTCTCATGCCCCTCTCCAAGTCTTCTGATAGGGTGGTCCTCCTCCTGTTCCCTCTGACCCTAGCCTATCAGTTCTCATCAGGACTGGCTGCATTGTAAGGGGACCAGGGACTGCCTCTGACATAAACTCAGTGGCTGGCTCTTTGATCACCTTCCCTTACCAGGCCATAGAGGAAGACAATGCAGCCAGCCCTAATGAGACCTAAGCCTTATGATAATACTAAACTTAAATTTATCTATGCACTGTTTAAAAATCTTTGTGACCTGGAGATTGTTAAGCAGAGTTAAGCAGAGAGAGAGAGTTGAGGCCATTATTTCAGGAATTTTCTTGGGGTATATGCCCCTAAACAGTATATTGGTGCAGGGTAAACAGAGGCAATGTGAGTACCCTGAGAGGCCTGGAGATTCATGTATAGGTTTAAGATCCTTTATTATAGGCTTAGAGCTCCCTGAAAATGTAGTTTAAAGATAGAATGTCACATAGGGTACACTCCTGACAGAATAAAACTTAGTAAATAAGATAGATTGACTTAAATAAACTTTTTCTAGTTTGTAGCATAGATGGTGATACATATAGTAAAGGGAACTATTTATTTGTATTTGCTGTGCATAAAAAGACCAGTTAAAGTATTTTCTGTTTCTCTGGACTGCACTCATACTGCAAACAATGCCAGCCTAAAAGCAGACTTTCACATATTAAATGTGTTTTCTTTGAAGGAGACATTCTTTAGATTATTTAAAGAAGAGTTATAGGGCTAATAATGATAATCAACTATGTTCTGTGTGTACTTTTTAAATTGTAACTGAGCTTTTTTATTCCTGTATAATAAAAAAAAATCAAACACCCATTCTGTACCACTTGTATAATCATCTGTGTTCGCACTGTGAAACTTGTATAAACAAGAAGAGCCTTGTCAACAATAAGTCAGAGACAAAGAAAGGTCTGAATTTTAGACGTCAGCTGCTAGATTAACCTGACCACTTCAGCTGACTAATTTCCTCTCATCGCTGACCCCTCATCTGCTCTCTGGAGCACCCTGTAGGCAAAAACCTCTCTTTTCCATGCTCAGAATTGCCCCACAGAAAGGCTCCTTGCACAAGCTCACAGAGAATCAACTCCCAACAATAGAGCACGCATAGGACAGATATGGGATCTCTGCACATACATAACAGTTGTGAAGCTTGGTCCTTATGGGGACACATAACAGAAAGACCAAAGCTGGCTCTGATTCTTTTTCTCCTAATTTTACTGCCTTGTGTAGTCTCAATAACAGAAGTTGTGCTTAATCTTATTGCAACTTTATATGCCAAGGCTGATTGATATCTATAGGGAACTTCTTTTTTTTTTTAAAGAAAGGGAAGAGGGGCACATTAGGTTGGTAGGTGAGGTGAGAGGGAGGGTCTGAGAGGACAGGTGTGAGCAGATGCTGTGATAGTACACAAATTAATTAATAATATAATAAAAAGAAATAATAACATTGTAATGGAAATGAGTGAAAGAGAAACAAAAAAAAACAATACATACAATTAACCAAAGGAAGAGCTGGCTCTTTCTGAAGAGAAAGAAAATTGACAAACCTATATATCAAGTGAATAAAGGAAAAAATTGAGTACTGAAATTAAAGGAAATTACAGAAAAAAACATTACTACAGAATTCAATGAAATTCAGACTATTCTAAGGAAATATTTTTAAAATATACTATATTCTAGTCAGCTTAAAAATGAGATGGATGTTTTAGATTTAGTCAAGCAACCATTATTCAAAGATATATTCAACAATAATTCAGCAACCTAAATAGACCTAAATAGACCTAAACAGACCCAACTCTAAATTCAAAAGATCAGAAAATGCTCCCACCAAAAAAAGAAAATGATGAGAGATCAAAACAAGGAGACTCCAATATGGTGGAGACCAGTGTGCACCATATCTGAGGGGCAGAGATTCAGAGACTCTGAGACCAGTGTATGGACAGGTGGCTAGATCCAGAGCATCAACTTTGCTGCTTCCTGTTCTGGACAGGTCATCCAGGAAATGGAGTTTATCTGATCCAGGCTCTCTGTGGCCATCTCACGGAGTCAGGAGTAGCAAAATTTGGGCCACCTGCCCCTTCACATACTCCAGTGAGTTTGGATCCCCATATCCAGGGACGGTTTGCTCTAGCAGCCAGAATTCAGATCCCTCCTGCTTCCTGTAGAGCAGCTTCAGGATTTCTGGGAGAGCATCCAAGCCACCAAGCCACTGTTCTACTGGTCATCCTCAGAGGAATCTGAGTACAGGGAGCACCATTTGGGGCAGGCCTGTAAGTGGAAGCCCAGCTTTAATCTGAGGAATCCAGGGATGCCACTTGGGGCACCTGAACCTTGATAATGATGAGCACCAGTACCTGCACCCCAAAATTCATGGTTCCATTGCAAGCACACACTTGTCTTCAATTCAGCAGTCCCTACATGTTTATGTGTCCATATGCTGCCATGTGCTTTGCCCTTCAAGGTGCTGGCATCTGAACTGCCAGTATCCATTCTTGAGCCACTGCACATTTGACATCTTCCTGAATACTACTCTAAAGTCCAAAGACAGGAGGATCCAGTCTTTGCTGCAGTTTCCAAGAAGAAACAGGTAAGGCTACAGACAACCAGATGGCTAAAGGCCAGCATAGAAACGCAGTCAACAAAAACTGGGACAACCTGGCTCCACCAGAACCCACCCCCAAGAGAAATGAATATTCTAATACAGCTGAAACACAGAAAAAGCACATTAAATATATGTTTATGCAGTTATTAGAGACATATAAAAAGGAAAAGAACAAATGTTTCAAAGAAATACAGGGCAAACAAAGAGAGGCCATCAAAGACAAGAAACCACAATTAAACAGGTGAAGGTAATTATTAAAATTATTCAATTCTTGAAAATGGAATTTGAATCAGTAAGGAAACAAACAAAAAACCCTGGAGATGGACTACGTAGAGAAGAGATCAAGTACCACAGAGATAAGCATCATCCACAAAATATAAGAAATGAAGGAGAGAATCTCAGGCATTGAAGATACAATTGAAGAAACTGATCTATCTCTCAAAGAAAACATACAATCAGAAAAGTTCAAGGACTCCATGAAAATGTGAAACCTAAGAACAATAGGAATAGACTAAATAGATGATTCCAGGCTCCAAGGTACAGAATATATTTTTAATAAAATCATAGAAGAAAATTTCTCCAACATTAAGAAAAAGATAACCTTAAACATACAAGAGGCTTACAGTACACTAAATAGACTAGAACAGAAAATTTTCTTGCCATAAAATAATCAAAGCAATTAATCTACACAATGAAGAAAAGTATGTCAAAAGCACAAACGAAAAAGATCAAGTGACATATAAAGGCAGACTTATCAGAATCACACCCGACTTTAAAACAGAGGCTATGAAACTCAGAAGGGCCTGAGGGATGTCATGTAGATGTGAAGAGACCACAAATGCCAGAGCAGGCTACTGTACTCAGCAAAACTTACAATCAACAGAGATGGAGGAATCAAGAAATTCCATGACAAAACTAAATTAAAACAATGTCTATGCACTATCCCTGACCTTGAGAAGCTACTAGAAGGAAAACTCCAACCCAATGAGATCAACTACACCCACAAAACACATGATATAGATAACTTCGGAACAAAAATAAAAAGAAAATAAGCACACAAACACACTATCCACAATAACACCACAATAAACGGAGCTCATATTCATTGGTGACTAGTATCTCTTAACATCAATGGAATCAGCAATCTAATAAAAAGACACATGCTAACAGAATAGTTATGGAAACAAGATCCACATTCTGCTCCATACAATAAACACACTTCAGCCCCAAAGATAGACACTACCTTGGAGTAAAGTGCTAGAAAAAGGTTTTCCAATCAAATGGACGCGAAGGAGCAAGTGGCAGTATCAGCTTAATATCTAATAAAAAAAGTCTTCTTACCAAAATTAATCAAAAGAGAAGTGAACGATACTTCATTCTCATTACAGAAAAATCCACCATGAGGACAACAATATCTTGAACAAGTATGCCCCAAATAGAAGGGCACCTGCATTTGTAAAAGAAACATTATTAAAACTTCAACCACACATCAGTCACAACACAGTAATAATGGTAAATTTCATTACCTCACTCTCACCAAGTGACAGATCATTGTCACAGAAGCTAAATAGTGAAATAATGAAGCTTATATAGGTCATGAATCAAATACCTAATAGAAGTCCTCAAATATTTTCACCCAGGCACAAATATGCCTTCTTCTCTGCAAATCAAGGAACTTTCTCCAAAACTGAACATATATTCAGGCAAAAAGCAAGTCTTAACACATACAATAAGACTGAAATAATCACTTGGATCCAATTACACAACCATGTTCTAAATCTGTACTTCAACAATGACAGAAAGAGCAAAATGCCTACTCATACACATGGAACCTAAACAACTCTACTCAATGACAGGTGTCATGGAAGAAATAAAGAAAGTATTTAAAGATTTCCTAGAATTCAATAAAAATTAAAGCACAACATGCCCAAACTTATGGGACACAATGAAAGCAGTGCTAAGAGAAAAATTCATAGCACTAAGTGCCTTCATATAGGAATTTGAGACATTTCTTACAAGCAATCTAATGCCACAACTGAAAGACCTAGAATAAAACAAGATGTAGACAGGGCCAAGAGGAGTAGAGGTCTGGAAATAATAAAAATCAGTGCTGAAATCAACATACTATAAATGAAATGATTCAGTGAATCAACAAAACCAAGAGCTGGTTCTTTGAGAATATCAAACAAAGAGACAACCTCTTAGCCAAAGTAACTAAAAGGCAGAAAGACACTATCCAAATGAACAAAATAAAAAAGGAAAAGAATAATAGAAGTACAGAAATCAAAGAAATCATTAGGTCTTACTTCAAAAGTGTATACAGCACAAAAATTTAATATCTATATAAAATGGACAATTTTCGTGATAGATTCTACTTACCAAAGTTAAATCAAGATCAGATAAATAAAACATCCTATCTTCCCTAAGGAAAGAGAGGAAGTCATCAAAAGTCCCCATCCAAAATGCCCAGGGCCAGATGGTTTCAGCTCAGAATTTGATCAGACCTTCAAATAAGAGTAAATACCAATACTCTTCAAACTATCCCACAAAAAGAAACAGAAGGAACATTAACAAATTGATTCTATGAAGATGCAGTCACATCACAGTCAAGACCCAAGAAAGACATGAACTTCAGACCAATTTCTCAAATGAACACTGACACAAAAACCTCAGTAAAATGCTTGCAAACTAAATACAAGAACACATAAAAGATATCATCCACCACTGTCCCATAAGCTTTATCCCAGGTATGCAGGAGTGGTCCAGTCTATAGAAATCCATCAATTTAATACACCACATAACCAAACAGAAGGGTAAGAATTCCATGATCATGTCCATAGAAGCCAAAAATCCAACACCTGTTCATGTATAAAATTTTGGAGAGATCAGGGACACAGATCACATACCTAAACATAGTAAAGTCAATATAGAGCAACCCTACAGAAAACATTAACCTAAACAGAGAGGAACGCAAATCAATCCCAATTGAGGACTTCTATTAGGTATTTGATTCATGACCTATGTAAGCTTCATTATTTCACTGAAATCAGGGACAAGACAAGGCTGCCTGCTCACTCCATATCTTTTTAACATAGGGATTGAAGTCATGTTTCACTCTGCAAGGAATTTAACCCATGATAGCTTTAGATCTTAGAATTAATTTTCAACATTTGATCATTTGCAATAATATATAAAAAATTCTGCTTGTATTATGGTTGTCTAAGGATTGGCCTTTTTAATATAATAAATAATAGATTCTCGTCATTATATTAATGTATTTTCCTTCTGACTTTTTATTTTCTTATAAAAAATTTATTTTAAAAATAATATAATTACCTCACTATGCTTCTTCTTTTTCATTTCTCTAAACGTTCTCCTGGACCCACCTTATATTTGTTCACTCTCAAATACATAGCCTCTTTTCTCATTAAATATGTTTGTGTCTTTGTGTGTGTGTTTGTATATAACAATGCAACCTGCTCATTCCATATGATGTTACTTATATATGTTATCACACAGTTGACCACAACCCTAAAAAGGCAGCCATGTTTTCATTTACAAAGACTTGCTTTTTTTCTATTGTTGATACTGAAAATGACAACTGTGTTGTAAATGCAGTTCAGTTTCTTGTACATTCAGAAACAATCAGACATGTAGTTTTCCTGGAGTTACTTTGAGGCAAGACTCATTAGGCTTGTTAAACACAGAAATACAAATAGATCCTGGACAACTGGAGATTTCATATTTAATGGGGAACACTGCAAGAGCTGGTACACTGCAAGAGCTAAGATGGCCCTTCCATGCACCAAAAAGCAGGTTTTTAAAAGTAGGGAGCATATGACACAATAGCATGAAAATTGCTACTCTAAACTTCACACATTGTGTGGCTTCAGCAATGATTAATAATGGATTAAGGGATGAATGTTAGAGACATAGGGAACAGCACTACATTATGACACCAAAGTCACTTCTTAACTTTCCCCCTCTGCATTCCCAAACATTTTGAGTAAAAGTATTATTTTTCTACCTGTCTGGTTGGAAATGTGCTGCTCTGGACAAAATGCACAAGAAAAACAGCAGACTGGTCTGTCTTTTTGTAGAACTTTCCAGAATCCTGGACCACAGCTCTGTGTACATACAGATTGAGGAGTCTGAAAGCAACACAGAAAAACTGGTCATGATATTGAACATCAGTTTAAAATAGTTTAGGCTAAATACACATAACCTATGAAAATTGTATTCGTTTATGAGGAACTCTGAGGTTTTAATGTGGGAATGTAGAATGGAGATTTAAACTTACTATGCTTTTCAATACTAAATGTTCAACATCCCTTTATGTGACCAAACCATGACTCACTACTGCCTGGCCTGTGTGAAATGTATAGGGCATCAACATATTCTCTTCTGTGATGCAGCCAGCCAGAACTCATTTTATTGTATGAATTTTGGAACAGTTGGTTTTCAGACAAGAATCCAATCATACTTGCCTCCAGGCACACTTGTTTCTACCTTTATATTTCCAGTCTTGTAGTAACACCCATGCACTCTGATTCAGCTGCAAAAGGAAGTTTGGTTTTCTCAAGAAAATGGTTTGGCCATTGGTGAATTATAATCTGTTACTGTGACTTTTACCCTTGACTCCCAATGCTAGTGATTGTTCTTTGCCTTTCTTTTCAAACGTTAGTGTAGTCATCAAATGGGATTTCAGCAGTTGCATTCTTAGATAATCACATAACTAATAAAATTCTAATGCAATTTTAATTTGTTATATATTAGAAATTTTGTAGGACAGGGAATATTTCTATCTTAGACCTCTTTTCTGCCTTGGTTTGGATTCAGTTTCTGTCTAATATGTACATATTAACAGTAATGTGTTCCTGGATAACTGGATCAGCTGTTAAGAGTGCATACAGCTCTTGCACTGAAATATGAGTTCAGTAACTGACACACATTTTGGGCAGCTCATATGCATTGTTTACAGAAATGTCTTGTGTCCAAATTCATAATTTATTGTTTATGCTACCTCACAACATTGTGGAATTATTGATATGCTTGAACATAAGTTGTGTGAATGGAAGAATGCTTGAGCATCAGCTAACCTGTATAATTAACATATGTGAAAATTTCATAAGTTTGTGTGCATGTGTATGTTTACATATAGAAACACTTATACATACCACTATATCACCATGAGCTCTTAATTATCCATTCACTGCATTATGAACAAACACAAACATTCAAATTCAATTCATCTAATTCTAGCTAAGGAATTAACTGACCTTATGTGTGCATTTGTATGTGTATTTATGTATATATACATATATGTAATTCTGAAATATTGGTTCATTTCTGATTTAAAGTAATCAAACAGAACTAAAGAGATGTTTTAGTATTTAACATGCTTGAAACATAAGCAGGAAAATGCGAATTTGATCACGATGAAAGGATGGAAGACAAGCTGGGTGCAGAAAAATAGGCCTGTAATCCAAACTTCATGATCATGAAGACAGAGAGAGAACCTAGGTAATGCTGGCCACTGAGTTCAGCAAAATCAGAAAGTAAGAGTTTCACACAGATAAAAATAAAGTTGACAGTAACTGAAGAAGATAACCACAGTTTACTGTGGACTTAAGAAGCACATGTGGTCGTGTGCATGAACACCCACACACAAGCTCATAGTCACATAGAGCTAAGAATTAAAATTTCACAATTATTTTAAAAATTCAAAGAATCATTACACAATCACTTTTTTATTATTCTTTACAAATAATTCCCTTCATATTAAATACTGAAAATTTTTCAGACCTGTTTGTAGTTGCTTGGCCATTGAATCAGATCTTCAGTGATGAAAAAGCCTTGATCTTGTGCACTCTTGAAGACAAACTCTCCCACTTTAAGTAATAATGCATTTCGAAAACTATATGCAATAAAGTTTTGTATGTCATATGTTTCCCTAATATTCTTGTTCTCATCAAAGCTTATTTCATCTCCAGCAGCATTTATAAATTTAATTTTCCTCAGAAATGGATGCAGCTGAAGAGAGACATCATATGATATGAGTGGCCCACACAGATTACTGGCTGACTTTAAAGAGAATTTCATTTTCCCTCTCTCTAACATGGCTTACTTTTTGAAAGTGCTAGTTTGTTTATTTGTCTTCCCAGTTGTTTGGTGAGATTAAAATTATTCCCCATAGAAATAATGCAAAAGCTACTGAACACAAGTAGAAATATTGTCTATGAGATGCAAGATAGTATAGTGTGTAGCATGTCCTTAGTTGAAAAAAGATCCTGTGTCTTTCTCCAGCACTAGAAAATAATATTTCCATTTAGAAGATGTAGATTTGAATAGGATCCAAAATGGTGACACCCAGTGTACATGGTTACTAGGGATTTTACTGTCGTGACTTCACAGCAAGTGAGAGGTCATGCTGTGGACTCTAAAATGCCAGTGTTTATGCTTTACAACTGTACAGAAGATACTAGAAGGAAAAGCCCAACCAAAGAGAGTAAACAACACCCAGAGAAACACAGAAAATAAATAACACCGCTGCTGCAAAACCAAAAGAACAGAAACACAAAAACTTGCTGCAATCTTAAAAATCAAAATAACAGGCACTAGCAATCATTAATCATTAGTATCACTCAATGTCTATGGACACAGTTCCTCAATAAAAAACACAGACTAACAAAGTGGATGCATAAACAGGACTTATCAATCTGCTGCATACAAAAAATCTTAAAAACAAAGGAGGACCTTACCTCAGAATTAAGGGATAGAAATAGGTTTTGCAAGGAAACTTACCCAAGATTCAAGTTGAAAGAAGCCATCCTAATATCTAATAAAATAATCTTTTAACTGAATTTATTCAAAACAGATATGGTAGGACACATATAGCAAAAGGATACATATGATAGAAAAAAAATCCACCAAGATGATGTCTCAATTTTGAATATTTTGCTCCTAATACAAGGGCACCTACATTTGTAAAAGTAACATTACTGAAGCTTAAATTATACACTAATACAGCCAGAGTAATAGAGGGAGACTTCAAAACTCCACACTCACCAAGGTACAGGTCATGAAGACAGAAAATACAGAAACAATTAAACTAACATATGCATGGATCAAATAGATTTAACAGACATCTACAGAATTTTCACCCAGACAAAAAGAATATACCTTCTTTCAGCACCTTACAGAAGCTTCTCCAAAATTGCTGTTGACTTTGACAGAGAGTGAGCCTCAAAAGGTACAATAAAGTTGAAATAACCTTTTTGTCTTATCAGACCACCATGGATTAAAGCTAGATATCAATAACAATGGAAACAATAGAAAACTTAAAAAAAATCTCATGGAAACTGAACAACTCAGTGACCACTGAGTCAGTGAAGAAATGAATTAAAGATTTTCGAGAATTCAATGAAAATGGAGGGGCAACATGCCTAAACTTCTGGGACACAATGAAAGCAGCGCTAAGGAGAATTTTTGTAACATTAAGTGCCTTCCTAAAAAGAATTAAGGAATTCTCACAGTAGCAACTTAAAAACGTCTGTAAAAGCTCTAGAACAGACAGAAGTAAATACACCCAAGATGAGTTGACAGCAGGAAATAATCAAAGTCATGGATGAAATCAGTATCATAGTAAAAATGGAAATGGAAACAATACAAAGATTCAGTGAAACCAAGAGCTGTTTCTTTTGAGAACATCAACAAGATAGACATACCTCTAGACAAACTAACAAAAAGTCAGAGAGACTGTATCCAAATAAACAAAATCAGAAATGAAAAGGGGGAATAACTCCAAAGAATCATTAGATATTATTTCAAAAGACTGAATTCCACAAGTTTCAAAAATCTAAAGGAAATGGAAAATTTTCCTGATAGGTTTCACTTCCCAAAGTTAAATCAAGATCAGGTAAGCAGGTTAAAGTGTCATATAACCCCTACGAAAATATAAGCAGTCATCAAAAGTATCCCAACCAAAATAATAATAATAATAATAATAATAATAATAATAATAATCCAAGAACCAGATGGCTTTAGCATGGAAATCTACCACTTTCAAAGAGGAGCTCATACCAATACTTCAGAAACTATTGAAAAACTCAAACAGAAGAAACATTGCCAAACTCATGCTATGAATCCACAGTCACACTGGTACCTAAACCACACAAGAATCCAACAAAGAAAGAAAAGTTCAAACCCATTTCCCTTATGGACTTTGATGCAAAATTACTTAGTAAGATACAGGTAAAACCAGTCCAAGTTCAAATCAAATACATCATTCACTATGATCAAATAGGTATCATCCCAGGGATGCAGGATGCAGGGATCCATCACTGTAATTCACTGAAAGAAAAAAAAATAAACATGTTCATCTCATTAGATGCAAAAAAAAAAAAAGCTTTTGATAAAATTGTGCACCAAGTGCACGATAAAAGTCCTGTAAAGATCAAGGATACAAGGCCCATACATAAACATAATAAAGGTAATATACAACAAGCTGATAGCCAAAATCAAATTCAATAGGGAGAAACTCAAAGAAATTACACTAAAGTCAGGGACAATACAAGGCTGTCCACTCTCTTCAAATCTTTTCAGGGTAGTACTTTATGTTCTTGCTAGAGCCATAAGACAACTAAAAATGATCAAGGTGTCCAAATTGAAAAGGAAGAAGTCAAAATATGCCTATTCACAGACGATACATATATATATAAGTGACCCACAAAATTTTACTAGAGATCTTCTAAGGTGATAAGCTCCTTCAGTAAACTGTCTGCTATAAAATTAACTCATAAAATCAGTATTCCTCTTGATTATAAATGATAAATTGGCTGATAACAAAATTAGGAAACAGCATCTTTCACAATAGCCAGAAATAATATAATATATCTTGGTAGAACTGCCCAAGCAACAGAAAGACCTCTATGTTAAGAACTTCACATCTCTGAAAAAAGAAACTGAAAAATATATCAGAATATGGAAAGATTGCCCATGCTCATGGACCAGTCGCATTAACATAGTAAAAATGGCCATCCTACTAAAAGCAATCTACAGATTCAATGCAATTACTATCAAAATACCAACCCAATGCTTCGCAGATCTTAAAAGAACAATTCTCAATTTCATATCAAACACCAAAACAAAAACAAAGAAACAATAACAAGAAAAACAGAATAGCTAAAACTTTTTTGTATAATAAAAGAACTTTTGGAGGTATCTCCATCCCTAACTTCAAGTTGTACTACAGAGCAATAGTAATAAAATCTTATGGGACAAAATGAAAGCAGTGCTAAGAGGAAGTTCATAGCACAAAGTGCTGCTGGAAAGAAGGTTGAGACATCTCATACAAACAACTTAATGACACACCTAAAATCCCTAGGGGAAAGAAAAACAAGCAACAAGCAGACACACCCAAGAGGAGTAGATGATTAGTTTTTTTTTTTTTTTTTTTTTGTTTTACTGTTGCTCTATATTACAGCTTGAGATCAGAGATGGAGATACCTCCAGAAGATCTTTCATTGTAGAAGATTGTTTTAGCAATTCTGGGTTTCTTGTTATTCCATATGAAGTTGAGAATTTTTCTTTCACAAAACTAAAGTCCAAGTGGATCAAAGACCTCAATATAAAACCAGACACACTAAACCTGTTAGAATTAGAAGTGGGGAAGAGTCTTGAACTCATTGGCACAGGAGACAACTTCCTGAACAGAACACCAACACAGGCTCTAAGAGCAACAATCAATAAGTGGGAACTCATGAAACTGAAAAGCTTCTGTAAAGTAATGGACACAGTCCTCAGGACAAAACGACTACCTACAGATTGGGAAAGGATCTTCCCCAACCCTATATCCAACATAGGGCTAATATCCACTATATATAAAGAACTAAAGAAGTTAAAATGAAACAAATTAAGCAATCCAATTAAAAAAATGGGAAACAAAACTAAACAGAGAGTTCTCGATAAAGGAATACTGAATGGCAGAGAAATACCTAAAGAAATGCTCAACGTCATTAGCCCTCAGGGAAATGCAAATCAAAACAACCCTGAGATTTCACCTTACATCCTTCAAAATGGCTAAAACCAAAAGCTCAAGTGACAGCACATGCTAGAGAGAGAAAGGGAACCCTCCTCCACTGGGAATGTAAATTTGCATACCCACTCTGGAAATCAATCTGGAGCTTTCTCAAAAATTTGGAATAGCTCTTCCTCAAGATCCAGCTTTACCACTTCTAGGCATATATCCAAAAGTGTCTCAGGTACACAATAAGGATATTTGCTCAACCATGTTGGTAACAGCTTTATTTGTAATATCCAGAAGCTGGAAACAACCCAGATGCCCCTCAACTGAAGAATGGACACAGAAATTGTGGTATATCTACACAATGGAATACTACTCAGGAGTACAAAACAAGGAAATCATGAAATTTGCAGGTAAATGGGGGGAACTGGAAAAGATCATCCTGAGTGGACTATCTCAGAAGCAGAAAGACACACATGGTATATACTCACTCATATAGACATAAAATATAGGATAAACCTACTAAAATCTGTACACTAAAGAAAGTAATCAAGTAATCTGGCTAAAGGCTCAATCCCCATCCAGAACAGCAAAGAGGATGGACATCAGTAGAAGGAGAAAACAGGGAACAAGTTAGGAGCCTGCCACAGAGGGCCTCTGAAAGGCTCTGCTCTACAAACTATCAAAGCAGATGCTGAGTCTAATGGCCAACCTTTGAGGAGATTGCAGGGAATCTTGTGAAAGAAGGTGCAATCAGTAAGACCTGGAAGGAACTGGAGCTCCACAGGAGGGCAACAAATCCAAACAATCTGGGCACATGGGTCTTCCCTGAGACTGATAGTCAAAACAAGTAGCATGCAGAGAGATAACCCAGAACCCCTACACAGATGTAGCCCATGACAGTTCAGTCTCCTTGTGGGTTCCATGGTATTGGGTACAGGGACTGTCCCTGACACAAACTGATTAGCCTGCTCTTTGATCACTTCCCCCTGAGGGGGGAGCAGCTTTACCGGGCCACAGAATAAGACAATGCAGTGACTCCTGATGAGACCTAGCAGACTAGGATCAGAAGGAAAAGAAGTCTTCCCCTATCAGTGGACTGGGGGGGTGGCATGCATGGTAAAGGAGAAGAAATGGAGGAATTGGGAGGGGAGGAGGGAGGAAACCACAGGGGGATACAAAGTAAATAAAGTGTAATTAATAAAAAAATAGTAAAAAAAAGCTAATTCCAATTCTCTTCAAACTATTCCACAAAATAGAAGCAGAATGAACATTACCAAACTCATTCTATGAAGACAGAGTCACCTTGATACCGAAACCTCACAAAGACCCAAAAAAAGAGAACTTCAAACCTATCTCTCTTAAGAACATTGATGCAAAAATAGTCAATAAAATACTTGCAAACTAAAACCCAGAACACATTAGAGATATCATCCACCATGACCAAGTGGGCTTCATCCCAGGCACGCAGGTTCAATAGACAAAAATCCATGACTGTAAGCAATCATAAACAAACTGAGAAAAACCGCATGATCATTTTCTTAGATGCCAAAAAGCATTCGACAAAATCCGATACCCATTCATGTTTAACTAAGTCTTGGAGAGATCAGGGATACAAGGCACATCCCTAAACATAGTAAAGACAAAATACAGCAAACCTCTAGCCAACATCAAACTCAATGGAGAGAAACTTAAACCCTTTTCCATTTTAACTTGTACTTTTAATTATAAGATGAAAATGTTTTATTGGCTTGACCACATTAAATTTCTTACTAATAATGTAAGATTCTAAGCTTCGCCTGCTTATGAGTGAAGCTTACCTGCCATGGTAGAAGCCAGTCTGTGTTTCTGTCTTCTTTACATCCCATTTCAGTTTTGCTCAATACCATTTTATGTAGGGCATGGGCCACTGCATACACTGCACTCCATATGGAATAGCTTGGCTCAGAAATAGTCATCATGTCATTTATTTTATCTTTAGTCTTTAGGGAAATATTCAAAGAACTGGGTTTAAAATTTCCACATCTCGAAGCAGGAGGTGAACAATTAAATTTGTCAATCCAGAATTTAGAGAAGTAAACATCTCCTGGGTAATGGGAGGGTGTAAGGGCCTCAAGAAAGTGCTTGAAGCCAGGGATAGTTCTCTTCTTTAAAAATGATAAGCTTCCACTGAATAGGTTTATTATAACATGCTTTTCATTTATTCTAGATTCTAAGTATGTCGAGTATGGCTTTGCCAAGATCCACACCTTCTTTCTGGTTACAAAGATACTAATGTCAAGATTAAAAACCCACATGGTAATTCTCATTGTTATCACTTAGTTAAACAATTCATAAATGTATTTTAAGCTAATGTAATAAAAAATAAAGACAATAATAAATTGTCTTTATTTTTTATTACATTAGCTTAAAATACAGCAAGTCATCTATATCACCATAGAATAAATTCACATTTACTTGAGTATGTTGTTCCAAGTTTTGCAAATAATAATCATAGTTTACATTTTCATTCAAATTATCTGGGAGTTTTTCTATAAAAGCCACACAGATATCTTCTATTACCATCTTTACTTTCAGGTCAGAGAGAAACTCCCTTCCTCTCTGATCATCAGACACAATGAGCCCCACCCACTTCCAGCCAAAGTGGAGCAATAAAGAGATCAGCCCTTGTGCTAGACCTCTGTCTTCAGTAGACATCTGATAAAGGAATGCAAATGTATCTTTGTCATTAAGCATGGAATCAAACGGTCCATATGTGACCTGAGAAGCAAAGAAAAAAAAAAGTCATTCTGAGTTTCAGGTATTTGGAATCATCACCCTTAGGAGGAAGTGACTTCATAATTCAAATATGAGGGTTAAAGGACTGAATATTGTTAAGGAGGATGTCTTCTGTGAGATTAGCTTGTCCCTAAATTATGTGGTGCTATACAATATTTTACAAATACCATAGGCTCCAAAGTAACTGAGGTGCCTGAAGCAGCCAAGAAGTAAACAATAAGCTGTTCACTGGCTTGAAAGGAATGATAGATCTCTCTTGCTACAATAACAATGCAAAAGAATATCTGATGTAGAGAAAACTGCAGAAAGCATCAACAGGTACTTTCTAGTCTCATAACACCATATTTCTGAGAACCTTCACTTTTAGGAAAGCAAATATGGAAAGAGACTAACAGTTTTCAGAGATTCAGTTTCCTAAGTTAAAATGATTCAAGTTGTGATTACCTGGGGCCTCATTGTCAGGGGTTATTTTATCATCCCTCTCAATAGAGGCAAAACTCAGAGAGATATAAATTATTGTCTTTATTTTTTATTACATTAGCTTAAAATACATTTATGAATTGTTTAACTAAGTGATAACAATGAGAATTACCATGTGGGTTTTTAATCTTGATTATTGCTGACTCTTGTGCTCACCAAGCATTTTCTGTTTGTAGTAATGCGTGCTGATAGATGCTATGCATTTCTTCAGTGTAGCCTGGCAAGAGTCAATTGTGATGATACAGCTAAGTGGTTGATCTCTGTGGGTGCTATTCTGAGATCAACTTTCCTGAATGAGATCATTAATTCCTTGAAAGATTTTCATCAGTGATGGCATTAAACATTGTTCCAAACTTAGTCACATGTCCTGAACTTTCCTTTTCCATATGTCATGTATTGACAACCGTAGGAATTTTGAGATGTATATATGCTAGATTGAGTAGTTAGGTATCTTTGCTGTAGAATTTGACTTATGATCAAATGCAGACTGAGTATCCACAGTACATCATCCATTGTTTGGAGATATAATCATGGATACTACTAAGTGATCTGCTCAGAAACTCCCAGAATTAACTGTTCATGCATTTTGCCACACTCTGCCATCTGTTAACTATTAACATATCAAAGTAATTCGTTCACTGTTATTTGAAATCTGTCTACAGTAAACATAATCCACTTCTCTGTTTTCTTTTGTTTGTTCTGTTATTGTTCTTTTGTTGGTTTGTTTGTTTTCATCTGAAAGTGTTGCAATTGCAGCAGAAAATTCCGGCTTGTTTCCTGAAATGATTCCTAGAGGTTTGTATTGAGTGTTGCACTTGTAGTTAGGGATATACTCACTCCTTCCAGACAGCCATATCAGAGGGTCCTCCAAGGTTATTTTGTTAGAAATAAAAGCATTGTAGATGTGGGAACCCAAGGTCATATTGGGAAGCAGGTTTGAGTTCTTATTTATCTCTTCAATGGCAAAGTATAAGGTCAGCAAATATTGATAGTTTCTCCCAGTCACTCTAAACCAGAGGAACAAAAGGTTGGGTATTGTCAGTACATTTTTCTAAAAAAGTCTTTATCAAATACAGAAACCTAGAGATCCTAGCCTTTGACTTTTCCTGTGACATGTAAGTCTTGTATGAATAAGCTCATGACAGCCCAGGAACATCATCAAACGGCTCCTAAACTCTCAGAGGTTTAACTGTTTCAAATATTTTTTGGTGTACAATGTGTGCATTAAATATCATTTGTTTGTATCTTATGACTACTGAATACATAGGTGATTATGATGTTTCAGCTCATGGAATCACTGGGTTACAGAAGAGTCACTAAGGTGTTCACTAGGAATATAAGTAAGAGCTTCACACCCTTTTCTTTTGTAATGATTCAATTTCATACTCACTTATGAAAATTCTAACAAGTTTATGTGCATTACTAGTGCTAAAGTGTCTCTTTGTGGTATAGACAGATGCCCGGGCATCTATCTATAGATAGATCACTTTGAATAAATGCCAGCATCTCAGTGCCCACAGGGTGGCCTTGGAAAAATGTTTAGCTCTAGTTCATAAGATCCTTTCTGGCATCTTTGGGCACCAGGGACACCTGTGGTATTCACATATATATAAGAAGGTGAGCTCTTGAGTAAATGAAATAAGAATAAATGAGCATGTGCAAAATAGTTTTCTTGGGTTTGAAAAATGATATGTTATGACTAGTTGCTGCTCTTATGGAGGACCCTGATACAAGTCACAGTAGCCAATTTTAGGTTCCAATAGTGTGTATCACCAGTTCTAGGGGATCCATGTCCTCCACTGGCCTCTGAAGGGACCCTGCACATAAGTGACACACAAACAAACATGTAGGCAAAACACTCATAAACATATTGTAAAAATTAATAAATCTTTATAAAAACTAAAAAAGTAGTAAAAAAGTAGTATAGGAAATGTGTTTCTCTAAGCTTGCAGATTAAATGAATGAGTAGAGTTTCCTAGGTAAGGCAGGGGGAAAAAAGTAAGTTAAAGTAGCATATGAAAAAGAAAACACCAAGTACATTAAGACAGTACAAAAGTGCTCACAATGTGACAAAGTGGAACTTTGTTGCAGGTGGGTTAGTTGAACTGTGTCACACAGAGCCTTCAGCACTTGGGGATGGATCCTCAGAAGCTTTTTTTCAAAACTGTGGTAGATAAGAGTCTGGGTGACCCTAATAGAGGGAGCTTAACAGAAATCATTAGCCTAAAGTCAACTGTGTTCTACTGAAGGAAGGATTCTGCCTTCTGACCTGCCATCATCAGGAAGAAATTCCATTTGGTTTTACTACATTAATCTGGGATCTGTGGCTAGATGTTCTGTTAAGAGAGAATCTACTGGGCAAAAGCAGGCAATTAGCAAAAACCGAGAGAAAGACAATTAGTCTTCCTCAAGGATTATCCCATACTACATATTGAATTGTAAGAATGTATACATGTATACATGAAAATTCCTGGACAGAGCTGTGTCTGCAAAGACTGGATATAAAAAGTTCATTGATGTGGTGAGGGTGAGATTGCAATGTTGTAGTTTGAAAGGCTCATTACCATAGCATGGGCTACCTGAGTAGCCATTTCTTGGACACCTCTGTGGTTAAGATGATAGTTATATCTATATCTACATCTGTATCTCTACATCTATCTATCTATCTATCTATCTATCTATCTATCTATCTATCTATCCTATAGCTGATGAGTAAAATCGTTTTAGAATATAGTAACCCAGAACTCTACTGGCTTTTGCCAATCTAAAAGACGAGAATGACATCACATAGCCATCTTGGCATCTTGGGCCTGTATGATATCTTGCCCCGTTTTGCTTTTTAATGTCCTCTCTGAGGTTTCCAGTGCTGTATTGGATTCATAGTTTTCTTTATTTATTCTGTTACTATGAAAATTCATGAAGCTGCATCCACATTGTATCATAGAATTTGGGATAGCCTAAATCATGTTCACAGATTCTCAAATTTATTCAAATTTATTGAAGAAATTCTTTTTTTCCATTTGAGTTAGGGGCTTATGTTTTTCCAGTCACATAAAAGCAATACTAAAGACTAAAGAATCGATTCAGTTGGTTATATATGTATACTTATTCATTTATATTTGTGTGACAGGAATGCCACAAGAAGATCATCAGGGCCAATCAACCAGGGCCCAGGGGGTCCTCAGGATTTTGATGCACCCACCAAGAACAATGCATGGTCTCAACCTACGTCCTCTACATGTAAGTAGCTGATGTGCTGAGTAGGCTTCATGTGGACCCACTAGTTAGTGGAGTGGACATGAACTATATTTTCTGTTTGTTGATCACTTTCCCCTGATGGAATTGCCCTAACATACCACATGGGAGTAACACAAACTCAGTCATCATAACACTACAGGGGCTGGGGTGCTTAGCTAGAAGGCAGAATAGTGGAGGATGATATGGGAGAGAGAGAGGAGGATTGGGAGAATAGTGTGGGGCCTATGACCAAGATGTAAATTGAATTAATTAATAAAAAATATTCAAGTGAAAAATATGATAATAAGTTGGATGCTCTCCCTCAAAACCCTCAGAGAGTTCTGCTGAGTATGGATTTAAGGAATGTAATGAAAATGATTTCTCTGCCAGACATCTTTAGTTGGTAGCTAAGATAGGCAGAAATGGCCTTTCCTTTGATCATATTTCAACTGTGGTAGTGCTGACAACTGAACCATGAATTGCCACATGCTTCACCCACCAATAAATCCCTGCCTAGCCTTTGAACATTGTTAAGTTAAATGCTCTACTCTGCCTGGCCAAGGTAGGTTACTTTTCCAAATTACTGCTCCATAAAAAAAAAAATCTCAGGCCTCACAAGTCTGATGTTTGAGGGATCATGATACCTGTATAGCAGCTGAAGACAATGTTGTTTTGTGTGGCATCCAAAAACTGTCAACCTCTGTTCCCTACAGTCTTTGAGAATGCTATGAAGGATCCCAGACTGGGTGCCCAGGTATATAGTAAGTCTCTGTCATTTTGACTGATATAGAGGCCATTTGGATTATACTTCCTGCTCAAATTGGCCCCTCTCAGATCTCTTGTTTTTTTCACAGCATGTTTTCACTATAGAAGTTTAGCAGAGGTTATGAAATTTTAGGCAGCTCCTCTGAACAAGGCTGCAGCTGCATGGTCAGTCCATACTATGCATGAAAGCCAGACATTGTTCTTTTCTACAGATATCTAGATTTCCTGCTAAAGAAGGCATTACCTTGCTGGCTTCACACTGAAAAATCTAATCTCACAAAAATATATTTAACTGAAATTCAAATCAATGTTACTAATACCTAACAGCTTACATTTTATGGTTCTTTCACTTAAAAGAACTTGCTTGTCAACCATTTATACCAGTTGTCCAACAAATCTGTGTCCTGGTAAATGTGTGGATATGGGAAACAAACATTAAAGTTGATGTAATTTTGAATGTCTAAAAAGGGGATTTAAGGTATGTAAATGCAAGTTATAAATGTCTGAGAAAATGGTTTAAAGTATGTGAAAATGAGACTTAAAGAGTATAAAATTTTAGAATTTTAAAATAGTAATCAGTGGAGTTCTGATATGCTATGAAAACCACCAGGTGAAAGCACTGGCTAATCTCATAGTTACAGGATCAAACTTTTTAATGTCCTTTTATTCCTGTTGAAGATATGCTTCAAGGCTACTCATTGTGCTGAAATCTTATCTGTCATTACATATTCAGAGAGAAGAAAGGCTATTCAGTTTTTTAGCCCAAAACCATCCTTTTTTTTGTGCTCAATCTGATCTGTAAAGCATCAGTCTACTCCAACTGTTTACAGACACTTGGTACCTGCTTTTCCTACAGTGAGAATTTCAGTGTAGATTATAGATTGTGGTCATGTTAATATATTTAAAACTTGTATATCTTTGTGTAAACTTTAATAACTATAATTTATACTTCAAGGAATTGATACTTGATCCACCTATCACATGACAAAAAGAATCTAGATTAAGATTTCTGTCAATTAAAAATTCAGTCTTTTCTGTCTTTTGTCTATCTCTGTGAATGGGTGTTTTTCTTCCTCCTATGTTGGGATTCCTTCTCTCTCTGGCTGCAGTGGGCTATTGAACTATGGTTTCTCTACCTAGTGAAAGCATTCCTAAGAGTTCTTTACTTCCAGAATAAATTAGACATCCTGAGGGTTTTTTTTTTTCTATTTAAGTACTCCATAACAATACAACTACCAAGACTGTAGGATAGCATGTTTGTTTCCTGCACAGAGAGGTAATATGTATTGATGTTTCAAGACGGTTCTTTTCAGCAAAGGATCATCCTAATCCCAAAATTGATGTTCAAATGAACACATGTACCAATTATAACATCAACAGAGAAACAGGAATATGAAAAAGCCTCATGATTCCTCCACATTATCATAAATAACCAACAACCTAACACACAGTTTCTCAAAGAGATAAAGTGGCAGATGAATACTTCAGAAAGTAAAGTGATGAACAACAGCAAAGAAGACAGAACCAAGCAATGAATTGAACTGGGCATTGAGGCAAGAATCAGCAGTCTCCACCAGAACTTGGATGAGGGATAGCATAAACACTTGTACACAGGAAAGACTGAGTACCATAAAAGACAAATAATAGGACATAAGTGAGACTGTGAGGGAGGAGAAAGACATATAGAAAGGCTGTAAATGAAAATCATACAGCCTCCAATCAAATTCCAGAACACTGGGATTCCAGCAGAGCTAACGAAACAGAGGACAGAATATGGCATGAATGACATGAATTTCAGAACACTACATTACAATATCAGTGATAAATAAATAAGTCATATGTATGAACATAGTGTCTAAACTCTGAGATACTTTAATGATGCTAAAGACAGAACACATGAAACCAGAGATTCTAAGATTTGTACTGAGGACATAGGAATATTCCAGTTCACTTTAGCAGAAAATCTCCAAATCTCTGGAAAGAAACAGATATTCAAACATAAGACATTTAGATGGCCAAACAGACCTGAGAAGAATGGAAACTTATCTTGACATATTAGTAACAATATTTTAAAAATTCATAAGTCTAACCATGGAATCACACAATGGAGCAGACACAAAAGTTGGTGGTTTCTTTCCCTGATCACTTTATGACTGGAAAGATAACAAAGAGAAGTGGAAATGTCTGTAGATGCACAATGAAACTGAAAAATATGAAACTGTTTTTCACATTGTTCTGAAACTAGTTCATAATTTCCAATGGAATTACCTATGTCTAGCACATCATGTACTATCTTGTAGGTAGAAGAAACATAGCACATTCAAACAAGTACTCACAGAAAGGTGTTCCATAGATGACTTGGTTCTCTGTCAAAAGAGTTCTGGACATTTTGGGGTAGAACATGTGGGATGTGAATGGGGATAAATGTACCAAGAATATTTATTGTCTGCCTCCATGTAGTTGCTGGGCTCCCAGTAATGAAAACAACTGAGGTGAGACATCTCCATTGATGTATATGCAGATTGTTGGAGTAGGATGAGACAAAGCAAAAGAAGGGACATTTATGCTCTTCACGACACAGAGACAGTCCCCTGCATCTAGGTTGATCCAAGGAAATTATTGGCTTAGGTCCTGGAACAGGCTTAGACCTCAACAGTGTCAGAGAAGACTTTGTATGCTATAGCTCCTTCCTACTGTTGCTTCAGGATCTCAGTCTGTGCACACCCAATAGTTCTCATGACAGGTCAATCCAAACACTGTAGGAAAGTCCAGACAACTGAGGATCACAATACTGGGATTTGTCTATTGCTGTAGTCAGACTTGCTCTGAATTTGCTGTCTTTTTATTGTTCTATTTTCCTTTCATCCATGTACTCTTGGAATCTCAATGCCCTGGAGCTCTGCACCTGGTTCCTCTATGTGGGTTAAAAACATGTTTGGTTCTTTCATTCTTCCTTCAACAACCTGTATGATTTCATCATGGTCCACAGTGACTTTGGAAAGCACCACAGTCTGAGGCAAAATTGTAGGTCATCAAAAACAAAACAAAACAAAACAAAAAAAAAAAAACAGCTTGTTTGTTTTGGATTGCTGTTGTGAAAGGTAGTGTGAACATTGGATTTCTCCTAGTAAGGGACTCAGGGGCAGTAACTTTTTGATCACTTTGCTAGCTCTTTGATCACTTCCACCAGTCAAGGTGGATTAACTAGGCAACAAGAAAAGTGGTTTGGACAATTTAGATGAGACCTGATAGGCTACATTGAGATAGTAGAGGAGGATGTCCCTTATCAGTGGCCTAGAGGAGGGATATGGGGTGGCTGGAGAGGAAGAGATTCCAATCATACTTTTGAAGAAGAAAGTAAACATTGGTGACTCAGCTTTATGCAGGACACCTGGGCTCAGGCTTCTCAACTCAGCTTTTGTATTCGGCTCTCCTCCTGGACATTTAGCACCAAATTCAGAATTATACAGGACCAAAAGAGGGGGCAAGCTGCTTATAGTCAATTTAAGTCATGACAGGCAACACATTTATGACTTGTGTGCTTAGTTTAGATTATCAGCCACTTTCCTCTTTACATTCTTTCCTGATTAAGAGTCAAACATGAATCACCTTAAGAATCACGATAGGAGTAGTTTTGGAGCCTGTGAATATGAACTCAGTTTTGAAACTGGCAGCAGAAGACTTGAGATGGCTGGATTCAGTCAACTGTCTCATAACAACAACCAAAAAGAAAAATACTTCTTCTCTATACTTTTTCTAGTTTACTGTAATACTCTTTATCATAATTACTACTGATATAATTTCATGGTATTATTATATATACTGTTATAATAAGATATATACAATATAATGTAAATCAAAATTTGATATCTAACTTATGTAAAATCCATTCATAAAAATGCAGCTATGAAATTTCAAGAGTCTTTGAAAGTAGAAAGGTGAAAAAATGATGTAATGTTAATTCTTATATATAAACAAACAAAATAATTAATTGATGCCTCCTATGTATAATCTTACAAAATTTTGGTTTCTGGAATTTAAAATATATATATACAGACTACACACTCAAACAATATCTATCTGTCTATGTATCTATCTATGTATCTATCCATCTAACTATCAATCTAGATATAGATAAATATAACTATATAGTGAAATTTCTATATAGGTACCAGCTTAATTTTTCTATGTTCAGTGAGTTGTGTAAGTGCTGTATTCAGCGATAGAGACTTGCAGTGAATTTATGGAGAGCAAATTATAATCTTGACATAAGTGTGCATTGTTTGGGCATTTCAATTAGACTCCTTTAGCCACCACCTCAAGTAGATATAACCCATCTTCATTTGATGTCAAGTGACATCCTGTTGGGACTCTCATGTTATTTCATTTGGATCACCTTCAGAGATGTATATATTTTAGGAAGCTTCTACTCTATTAGGTTACTACAGTAGCATTAAAATGACATTTAATTTTAGCTGCCTCTCTTTATATTACATTCCTTAATGTCCTCTTCCCTCCCCACTTCCAATCAATTCTCCTTTATGAGCCCATCTTCCATCTATAGATAACTATTTTATTATCCTATCCTAGGCAGATCTATTTACTTGTTCTCAAACACTAGTCTCTTATTTTATGTATATCCCACATGCTTATCATTCACTTTACAAGTAATAGTAACATGTAAGAAAATACATGCCACATTTGTATTTTTGAACTTGTGTTACTATACTCAGACTGATTTTTTCCTAGTTTACCTGTAGATATGCATTTACTTTGAAATTTCATGATTTACTTTGTAAAATGACTGAGTAATATTTTGTTGTGTAAACATCAACATTTTCTTTATCTATTCTTCTGTTGATGGACATCTGCATTATATCTAATTTCTGGAAGTGTTGATTATAGAAGTCATAAACATGTTTGCACAAATGTCTCCATGGAAGGATGAAACATTCTTTGGCTATATGCCCAAGAGTTGTATAGCTGGTTCTTGAGACAGAACAATCCCCATCTTGCTGCAGAAAAGCCACAAAGATGTCCTTAGTGGTGGAATATGTTTGTACTCCTACTAGAAATGTCTAAATATTCTTAGACATTGTGACTCTCTTTAGACCATATCTCAAACCACTTTTGGTTTCCATTTCCCTGGTGACTATTGATCTTGCACATATCTTTAAATGTTTCTCAGCCATTTGAATTATTTCTTTAAGAATTCTCTTCTGATATCTTTTTCTATTTCTTTCTTCAGAGACTGAAGTTTTTTCTTACAAGTCTTTCACTTGCTTGGTTAGAGTTACACCAAGGTACTTTATGTCCTTTGTGACTATTGTGAAGGGTGATGTTTTCCCAATTTCTCTCTCAGCCCTTTTGTCTTCTGTATACAGGAGTGCTACTAATTTTTTGAGTTGATTTTGTATCCAGCCACTTGGCTGACTTGATTTATCAGCTATAGGAGTTCCCTGGTAGAATTTTTGGGGTCACTCATGTATACTATCATATCATCTGCAAATAGTGACATGGCATGTACTCATGGGCTGGTTCTTTGATCATCTCCACCTGAGGGGATGGCAGCTTTACCAGTCCACAGAGGAAGACCAAGAAGCAAGTCCTCATGAGACCTGATAGATGAGTGTCAGATGGAAGGAAAGGAGGTCCTACCCTATCATTGGACTGGTGGATGGGCATAGAAGAAGAAGAGTGAGGCAGCATGTGAGGGAACAGGGAAGGGGACTACTGCTGGGATACAAAGTGAATAAACTGTAATTAATAAAAATTTAAAAATTCTTTAGAATTGTATGTGTGTTTTATTTGTATTGTATATTTTATTGATATCTAATTTTTTCTTTTGACTTATGCATTTGAATATTAGCCTTTATTTGGGTGTGTAGTTGTTGAAAGTATTTTAGTTTTGTTTACACTCCTACAATTTCAGAATGATGGCGGTCCTTTGTTATGCAGAAGATTTTTCAGTTTTCTGCTGTACTTTTAAAGATTGTTTATCTTGATACCTGGGCAAGGGCTAGGAAGATCTCCCCTCCTCATTGATAAGTAAGATTAATAGAGTAAAACTGTCCATCGTAAAAAAACATCAACATCAACACTCAGTGCAATCTTCATCAAAATTCTAGACAATTCTAGCCAGATGTTGAAAGGACAGTTTCCAGCTTCAAATAGAAGCACAAATATACCATGACAGCTAAAACAATCCTAAATAAGAACTGCTAGAGGGATCACCTATCCAAGATTAAATTGAACCAAAAACTATAGTAGTAAGTAACAGGATGGTATTGGCAGAATAACAAACACTTTGGTCGATGATGAGATCGAGGACCCAGGCAGAAATCCAAATACCTATGGACATTTGATATTTTTAAAATAAGAAATATTGAAATAAGCACTGGAAAAAAGACAGTATCTTCAACAAATTGTTGTGGTCAAACTAGAAGTATGCACATAAAATAATTCAAAAGATCCCTATGTATCACTCTGCACAAAACTCACCAAAATAGATTAAAAAGGTCAGCAAAAATCAAGAAACTGATGGATGAGAATCTGATGGATGAGAAATTAAGGAATAGTATTTTCTCTAGTCATAAGAATATCTTTTTCATGTTTGGACTGTATTGGTGAGGCTTATCACTTGTGTTTTTGTTAGACTTCTTCCATTTTTTTATTTCTAGATACATCTCAATTTTAATTTTAGCAATTCCTTTTGTAAAAATGTCTTCAACTATCTTTGGTGTTTTATTTCACTTTTTTTTTATTTTCACAGACATCATTGAGGTTTTATCCATATCCTTTGTTATATACTTCATTTATCTATGTTTTGAAATCATTGTCTTGTTCTGTGGCTGTATTGAATTTCTCAGGGTCTCATCTAGTAGGGTTGTGATGATTTGGTGTCTTGGGTGTTAATGATTTTGATTTCACTCTGGTGTCTAGTTATCTGGATTTGGGATGATTGTGATTCTAGCTGTTGCTATCTGGACTTGTCTATTTTAGGTTTATGATGTTTAATTTCTTCACTTCTGTTTCTCTCTGTGGATTTTAGGAAAGGGTGTTGGCTGTGTATTGTCTTGTAGAGGATTCTTCTGAGTGCGTGCCTTGATAGATCATTAGGGATATTAGAGAGAGATTGTTCTTAGGTGTGGGTGATTACACTAAAAAATAATAATGAATAAAGATATCCGTTTCTCAGAGTATAGGACTGGGAAAAGTTTTCAAATCAAATTAACCCAAAAAACAAGATGAAGTAGCCATTTTCATGTCTCAAAACATAAGTTTTCATTCAAAATTAATCAAAAGATATGGGGAAGAACACTTTATGCTTACTGAAGGAAAAACTCACCACTACAACCATTCAATAATGAACATCTCTGATGCAAATGCAAGGCCAGCCTCATTCATAAAAGAAGTATTACTAAAGCTTAAGTCATACATTGAATCTCACACATTAATAGTCAGAGACTTCAGCACTGACTTTCTCCAAAAGACAGATCAAGACAGAAAGGAAAAGGGGAAATAAAGAAACTAACAGAGATCTTGAATCAAATGGGCCTAACAGATATCTACAGAACGTTTCTCAGTGGCTCATGAAACCTTCTCCAAATCTGACCATATAATTCATCACAAAGCAAGCCTCAGAAGATATAAGAGGATTGAAATAACTTCGGGAATCTTATCAGACATCCATGTATTAAAGCTAGATTTCAATAAGAGAAATACCACTTGATCATGGAGTAAACAAAAGAAGAAATAAAAGACATTTAATTTTCAATGAAAATGAGGGCAAAACATACCCAAACTTATGAGACACAATGAAAGCAGTGCTAGGAGAAAAGCTCACAGCATTTTGATGAATGAAGTACCTTCATAAAGAAATAGGAGAGATCCCATACTAGTAATTTAGCAGCACACTTGAAAGCTCTCTAACAGAAGGAAGCAAACACACCAACATGGAGAAGTTGATAGGAAGTATTCAAACTTGGGGCTGGAATCAATACATTGGAAACAAAGAGACTGATACAAAGAATCAGTAAAACCAAAAGCTGGTTCTTTGAAAATATCAACAAGATAAAAAAACCCTTAGCTAAACTAACTGAAAGGCAGAGGGAGAGTATACAGCTAAACAACATCAGAAACAAAAAGGGGGACATAACTACAGACAATGAGGAAATAAAAAAAATCATTAGGACTTACTTCAAAAGCCTGTATTCCACAAAATTCAAAAATCCAAATTAAACAAATGATTTTCTGGATATATTTCACCTACCAAAGATAAATCAAGATCAGGAAAAAGTTTAAAAAGTCTAATAACCACTAAGAAAATAGAAGGAATCATCAAAAATCTCCCAACAACACCAAAAAAAGCCCACATCCAGATGGTTTTAGTGCAGAATTCTGTCAGACATTCAAAAAAGAACTAATACAAATGCTTCAAATTCTTCCACAAAATAGAAACAAAAGGAACATTACCAAATTTATTCTATAAGGCCACAGTCACACTGACACCTAAACTACATAAAGACCAAACAAAAAATATAATTCCAGACCAATTTCATGCATGAACTTCCATGCAAAAAAAAAAACCCTCAATAATAAGCAAACTGAATCCAAGAACATCATCTACATCATGCTTGGGATGCACGGATGGTTCAACATACAAAACGTAATATAATCCACCATATTAAAAAAAATTAAAGAAAAAAAAATCACATGGTCATCTCATTAGATGGAGAAAATATGTTTGACCAAATTCAACATCCCATCATGATAAAAGTCTTAGAGAGATAAAAGATACAAGGTCTATATTTAAATATAATAAAGGCCATATACAGCAAGCTGATTGCAAGCATCAAAATAAATAAATGTAGAAATATTGTAGAAAATAAATGTAGAAAATAAATAAATGTAGAAAAATTCAAAGCAATTCCACTAAAATCAGGTACAGGAGAAAAATGCCCACTCTCTCTGTTCTTCAATATAGTGCTTTTAGTTCTAGATAGAGCAATAAGACAACTAAGGGAGATCAAGGGTATACAAATCAGCAAGGAAGAAGCCAAAATATTGCTATTTGCAGATGAGGTGGTAGCGTATGTAAGCAACCCCAAACATAACACCAGAGAACTCCTACAGCTGATAAACAGCTTCAGCAAAGTAGCTAGATACAAGATTAATTTTTTTTAAATATCTGTAGCTCTCCTGTACATAAAGGACATATGTGCTGAGAAAGAAATTAAGGAAACTACGCCATTCATAATATCCACAAATGCTATAATGTATCTTGGTGTGACTCTAACAAATAAGTGAAAGACCTGCATGAAAATAACTTTAATGGTCTGAAGAAAGAAAATGAAGATGTCAGAAAATGGAAAGATCTCCTACTCTTCTGGATCCATAGGATTAACATAGTAAAAATGGCCATGTAACCAAAGACAATCTACAGATTCAATGCAATCACATCAAAATACCAACACAGTTCTTTTCAGACCTTGAAAGAACAATTTTAAACTTCATATGGCAGAATAAAACAAACAAACAAACAACAGAACAGCTTAAACAGTCCTATACAATAAAAGAACTTCTGGAGTTATCTCCATCCCTGACTTCAAGCTATAACACACAGCAATAGTAATAAAAACTGCATGGTACTGTCATAGAGATAGACTGGTTGGTTGATCAATGGAATTGATTCAAACACCCAGAAATATACACACATACCTTTGGTCAATTGATTTTTTACAAGGAAGCCAAAACCGTACAATGGAAAAAAGACAGCATCTTCAACAAATCATGCTGGTCTAACTGTATCTCTGCATGTAGAAAAATGCAAATAGATACATATTTTTCTCCCTGAAAAAAAAAATCTCAAATCCAAGTAGGTGAGAGACCTCAATATAACTGCGGACACACTAAATCTGTTAGAAGAGAAAGCTGGAAAGAGCCTTGAACTCATTGGTTCAGGAGACAACTTCCTGAACAGAACACCAACAGACCTATAAGGAATAAAAAATATCAATGGAAGTAAATGTCAGTCTACACATTAGGAAAAGAACACATCAATCCTATTTTCAACAAAGTGCTAATATCCAAACTATACAATGGACTCAAGAAATCAAACTCCAATTAAAAATGACCCAATTAAATAATTTGCACAGAACTAAACAAAGAATTTTCAACAGCAAAATCTTGAATGGCTTAGAAGCGCTTAAAGAAATGCTCACCTTCCCTCATCTTCAGAGAAATGCAAATCAAAACAACTCTGAGATTCTATCTCATACCAGTCTGAATGACTAAGATCAAAAATCTCAAATTTTAGCACATCCTGGTGAGGATGAGGACAAAGAGGGACAAGCTTTCCTTACTGGTGTGAGTGTAAACTTTTACAAGCACTTTGGAAAACAATCTGGGGCTCTCTCAGAAAATTGGGAAGACCTAGGTATACCACTAATGGATATATACCCAAAAGAGGATCTATAAGAAGGACACCTAATCAACTATATTCATAGCAGTTTTATTTGTAGTAGCCAGAATCTGGAAACCACCTAGATGTCCCACAATTGAAGAATGGATAAAGAAACCATGGCACATTTACACAAAAGAATATATACTCAGCCATTAAAAACAAAGCAATCAACTTCCACTGCTTTCCCCAGCCAGTGGTGAGATTTTATGAATTCTCTGTTTCTTATCAGGCAAAGAAATATTGCTCTGAGCATGCACAGACAGACCCTACCCACTCCACCCAACCCCTTCCCCCATATCGGCTGAATATGACAACAACTTCACGTTTCGGTCGGACCCCTCAGTAAAAGAAGTTTTTCTAGGATTACAGTAATCAGAATAGAATAGGATAGAATAGTGTCATAGTGATTATAACATTTAAGGAGACAAGGGGCCGGAAATGCATGCCCTCATTGTCTTCAAAAATGGCAAATGTGCCTGGGTCAGGCCTGCACAGGTAGATGATGAGAGACACTAAGGGTAAGGGGAGGAAGACCCTCTCCCCCTCTCCAGGGATGCTTTCCAAGCTCAGACACACCCAAGGACCTTCTCAAAGGACTTCATCCAAGCCCTTCCTGGATGAGAGGAGTCCTGGAGGAGTTTCAAGTTCCCTGAAGTCACCTGAGTTGTATTTAAGCTCCTTGGTTTCGTATTCTTGTATTTGAGGAATGACTGACATGAAACAACACAGAGAACATTAGACTATGACAACGGAAATCATATTTCTTTCCCATAAGCCAAGTTTGGAAAACTGCCACCATAGAGAAAGACTGTTGAAACAGAATCTCTTTTTCCTTTCTTCGGGAGATCTGACTGAAGCCTGGATCTCTGTGAATTCAAGGCCTGCTTGGTCTATGGAGTCCAAGACAGCCTAGAAATACAAAAACCAACAAAGAAACAAAATCCAACCATCCAAAACAAACCAAAACAGAAAACCGTAATGACTGCTATGGGAAGTTGAAATTGTATTTTACTGTATAAAATTTAGAAAACAAACCCAGCTTCTATCTATCTTGTCTTGGCCTTAACTCAACCCTCAGAAACACAATCTCTTTTCTCCCTGTTCCCTAGTGCCTCCTACTGAGGGGAATAATTGCTGAGGTCCTAGTGAGTACTATTTCCCTTCTATTTCTCCCACGACAATTTCCCAACTGGTTCACCTAAGGACAGGCTGGAAAAGGCAGGGATTGAACCTCTCTCTTTTTAGATAGGATTCACTACAGAATAGTTGTGTCAGATGCCGGAGAACCAATATAGCCACGAGACAATCAGCCTTGGATTCATCCCTGGCTTGAGTTTCAATTCTGATCTGACATGCCATCAAGGGGTTCCATTATTTCTCTTCCCTTTTTTTTCCCCTCTCCCCATTGAATCATGTCCCTGCCTTTTGATGATGAGCTCACTAGAATGAGGTCATGGACCAATGACCTACTCCTCTCCATAGCTTTCCCCCCAGCAATGAGAAACCATAACCACGGTGCTTGGAATTACATTATCCAGTGTTTCTTTGGAACCTATAAAGGAGAGCACCATGATTTCACTGCCTTTTCAAGATGTTAATACACAAGTTTAATACTTGTGTTAATTTTATATGCACTCTCATTGTACAATTAAAGGTTTTTAGTAACAAAACTCTGGTGTCCTGCTCAACTGGAGTACTGTGAGAACAAACCAATCCATAAATATATAAAAATATATTTATATATTTTATTTATATAGTATTTATATAATGTTTATATATAACATTTATATTAGTAAAGATATTAAATATATAATATTTATATATTTATATATATTTTATAATTACATATATATAGCCAGTGGCAGTTCAGTGTCTAAGTGCATTCCATAGTAATGGGAACAGGGACTATCTCTGACATGAACTGATTGGCCTGCTCTTTAATCACTTCCCCCTGAGGGGGGAGCAGCCTTACCAGGCCACAGAGGAAGACAATTCAGCCACTCCTAATAGACTAGGATCAGAAAGAAGGAAAAGACCTCCCCTATCAATGGACTTGGGGAAGGGCATGCATGCAGAAGGGGGAGGAAGGAAGGAATTTGGGAGGGGAGGAGGGAGGGAACTACAGGGGGGATACAAAGTGAATAAAGTATAATTAATAAAGAATTTAAAAAACAAAAAATATGTATATTAAAATATATTAAAAATATAGTAAAACAATTTTTTTGCTTCTGCTCACCAAACGCTGTTATGATATTAAACCATCATGACTTCTGAATCATTGGAGGTTGGCAGTTTTTTTGTAGTGCTTGTTTGTTTGTTGTTGTTTTTACATCTCTGCTGTTTTGGGGCGATATTTAAGCCTCAGCCTCCCTAGTGTTGTGGAGAAGGGGATCAGACTGCTTTACATCTCCAGGCTATTGGGGGTTGAGAGGTCTTTGGGGGGTCTCCACACCAGTCCCCATCAACTATAGATGCAGCCAACACCAGCTGCCACCTTGTCTCTACCTTGGGATGCTCTGGGAGGCCTAGGTCACGCCCCTCTCAGTGCTGCATGAGGCAGGCCTGTTATTATCTGGCAAAAACCCACATCCTGAGAGACCATTAACAGGTGTGGATGAACTATATGGAAACTGAAATCCCACATTTGGGATTAAGATGGAAACATATTTACACAGCATCCCCAGGGTTTCCCTTCTGTCTCCTCATTGTGGCCTCCAACTTTCAGGAACCCATTTGACTCCAAACAGTCCTGTTACCCTGAATAAAAGGAGGAGGGCCTCTCCCAGGTCCTAGTTATGCAAAAGACAATGATAGACAGAGACACTGGGCACATATAGAAGAAGGACCAACTTCCAGTGGCAACTCACCCAAAACCACCATTATCCCAAAAGAATGTAAATCAGTGTGTGAGGAAGACTGGGGAGACATCTCAGCTAGGTCTACGTGCTGCAGACCTGGCTCTTGAGTATTTTTACTGGCTGAACTCATTGTTAAATTGGCCCACCGTGGAAACTTTTGTTTCCATTCAAGCGAGTCCTTACACACCCAAGAGTTCACCAAGCGACTTAATATCCTTCCTGAAAAACTCAGGCTGGTATGCAGGGCTCGGATCCTTGCCACATAGTCTGTTCCTGCACATTTCCCCCAAACAAATGCCCATTTCCAAGGGAAACGGTCTCATTAAGGGCCTCTGCCACCACTGCCAGAATATGCATTGTTCCCTTTTGGGGACATTGCTGTGAGATCTTTTTTTCAGATTACAGGCCTTGACTTCCTCTCCAAAGTTCAATATAATCTTGTTCTGTCTAAGCGGGGGCTGTGTTTTAGAGCAGCCCCTGGTAAGGACTTCTGGAAGGTTTGTACTTTGGGGGCCAAGGTGACCCTTGCCTGGCTGTGGACAGGACTATCTTTTAAGTGGTTTGCCAGCACACCAGATCCCTTCAAGTTCTTTGGTTCTGCTCCAAACAGAGCATATGTTTTGAGCTTTAAGCCTTAAAGAGAAACCCATGAGTTTTTTAATATTTATTTATTTATACATATGAGCACTATGTCTGAATACATGCCTGTATGACACAAGAGAGCACTAGATCTCATTCTAGATGGTGGTGGGTTACCATGTGGGGTGCTGGGAATTGAACTCAGGACCATCTGGAAGAGCAGCCAGTGCTCTTCACCACTGATCCATCTCTCCAGCTCCCACCCATGAGTTTTTAAATCAGAGAAGGCCATTCGTGTCCTCGGCTCTTAAGCTCTGGGTTCTCACGGCTCCCCATCAAAGCACCCTCACCAAAGAAAGAAAAGTGTCCAATTTTTTCTGTGTGTAATTTTTAACCTGCAGGGAAAACCTCACCAAGATGCATGCACACATGAATCTCTCTGGTTCGTCCTTGAGGGCTCATTGGAGGGGCTGGGGACGCAACTGGGGTCCTGCTGGGAAATGTTTTTGCATTGCTGAGTTTAAGCTGAGAGCCCTGGGCTGTCAGGAGCTGGGGTGCCAGAGCACCCCGATATCACAAATTTATCCAGGGTCTGCACCACCTTCCCCCTTCCCACTGAGACTCACCTTGCTGGATTCTGGTCAACAGGTGATGGCGAGCAAGTATCCAGCTGGTCCTGTAGGGAGGGAGGGCGCCTTGCGCTCTGATCCAGGTGCAGGAACGCATCCTGGCTCTCGGGTTCATCGCACTGAAGTAGCAGCAACCCGAGGCCTGGGGCCTGGGCCCTGGGGGTACATGTCTTCCGTCCTGGTGGGGGAAACCCCTGTCCCCAGAGCCGCTACCTCCTAGGCTGCCTGGGGCTCGCAGCGGATGTCTCCAGCTTAGCTTCAGCACCAGGACGCAGCAGGATGCAGAAGATTTTTCCTTCTTTCTTTCTTTTTTTTTTCCAGGAGTGCCAAAAGCCACAAGTCAGAATTCCAACCCTTATATCACCTTGGGAACCAGTCAGAGCTCATGGAGGGGGGGGTGTCCTGGGTGTGACCCTGTCAGCCCAGCCCAGGGCAGGGCGAGCCAGGTGTACCTGGAGGGAGGCTGGGAATCCTGGGTCGCAGAGGTGCTCATGGAGGGTGGGGTCCTCTCCTGGGACTGAGAGGGGACAGGGGGGTGTGGGGGAGACAGGAGGGGAGCCTTTTCAGGATAGGAAAGTTGGGAGGAAGCGTTTTTTCTTGTTTTTTGTTTTGTTTTGCCTTTCCTTATAGTCAGATGAGACTGGAGTTGAAAAAGAAGAATAAAAGGTAACATTGTTACTGGTGTTAAATAATAAAACTTAAACCTTAAACAAACAAACAAACAAACAAACCAGGGGTCACTGGGTCCCTTTATCACGAAGGAGTTAATCAAATAGAAGAAGAAAGCAAACTTTATTTTTTTATCCTCCGTTGACACCGCATGTACATGGAGAATCTCCACATGGGGTGGCTTAGAAAAGACCCAACACCACCCCCAAGAAACACCAACCCAGGATGCGGTGGCAAACACCTGAAATCCCAGTGCTCGGCGAGGTGGAGGCAGGGGGATCTCTGTAAGTTCAAGGCCAGCCTGGTGTACAGAGTGGGTCCAGGACAGCCAGGGCCACATAGAGAGACCCTGTCCTAAAACAAAAACAAACAAACAAACAAACAATGACAGAGATAAGCATGATGCCATCCGAACAAGATTATTTCTGACATCTCAAGTGATATCACAAATAAAAATTAAAAAGCAAGATGAAAATTGCCACACCAGACAACAGAAACCGTGTGGGCCTTCTGGCTGGATAAGCTGGGGGGAGAAACTGCCAGTCAGTTTGACCATGGCCAAATTTCTCCTGGTCCTTTTTTTTTCCCCCTTTGGAGGTAAAGTTTTTGATGCCAACAAAAGAGAATAAGGGAACAGCGATCAAAAACAAATACAAAGAGTGAAGGCCTCTTGAATTTTAAGCCTGGCGCTGAGTGACTAAAGCTCTCTGGGTTGAGAAGGGCATTCTTCTTTTTGGTGACTCAGTGACGTGGAACCTGGAGACCTGCAGGCACATGTATCACTGGATGCTGGGCGGGATGGTCCAGTGGTTAGGCACACTGGGTGCTCTTCAGGGGAGGTTGTGTTTGTTTTTGTTTCCTTTCACTTATTGTTCCCCCGAGGAGGTGTGACAGTAAAGGCTTGGCTCCTTGCCCCTGGGTGACTCTGCAGGAGAAGGTACAAAAAAAAATTCACTATTGCACTGTGTTTTAAGCCGTGTGTGTGTGTGTGTGTGTGTGTGTGTGTGTGACCACGTCTGTTGACCCAAACAGTGTGATGTTTGGTTAGAGAGCTGTGCTGTTTGTGTATTAGCCTATGATCCCAGCACTCGGGGAGGTGGAGGCAGGAGGATCTCTGTGAGTTCGAGACCAGCTTGGTCTACAAAGTGGGTCCAGAACAGCCAGGACTACGCAAAGAAACCCTGTCTTATAAAGCCAAAAATAAAATAAAATAAAAATCCATTCAATATACAGTTTCAATCAGAACAAAGAACTGTCAACCTTTTTAAAGTTATCCTTGAGCCATCACATGAAACATACATATTTTTCTCTAAGTTACATAAGCAGTGGTGACTTGGAATCACAAAACTGTTTTTTTCTGTTTATCTATGGTTTCGTTTCTTTCTGTATCTGAGCCTAGTTTTTTTTTTTTTTTTCAATGCTGTTTATTCAGGAACATTGAACAATCCTCGGACCCCGGGGAAAGCCAGCCCACAGCTTAAATAGCCTCTGGGTAGCCAACCCAGGCGTGCCACGGGGGCAATGCAGATAGGTCCACTTACATGGAAGCAAGCCAGATCCTCAGCCTTAGCCAAATGTGGAGTTGTTCGTGACAGAGAGCACTCACCATCGGGAAGGTGGAAGGCGGAAACCAGATCCATCTTTAAGGCATAGCATTCCGCAGCTCTCTACAGTTCCCCCTTTTTGTTTTAGACACATCAGGCAAGAGTAGAGGTCTGTTTACTATATTTTATTCATTTGTGCATGTGTGTGTGAGAATTCGTGGAGGTGGGACTACAACTTGGGTGTTTTGATTTCACCTGCAGATTCCGGGGCTTAAACTCAGGTCACCTGGCATGGCAGCAGGTGCCTTTCCACTGATTCATATGGCCCATCCAGCCTTTGCATTCACAGGTAGCAACCACCCACTTACCAAGAAAACACTGTGTATATATAAATACACACACACACACACACACAATACATACATATGATATGGGAGATGGTAGCTTTTTCTCTTTGTCTGCTGGCTCTACCTCTGGCTAGCAAGCACCTTTTAAAAAAACTGACATTAAAGCCTATTTATTAAGAATTCTCGTATATACTGAACACCAGCTGAGACATCCAGCCACACTGGCTGAACCATTACTGGATTTTGTTTTGTTTTGTTTTGTTTTTAAGCAAATCCAAAACATTTGATGTCACCAATAGAGATGCTGGAGTCAGATGCCTGGGTGAAAACCTACTAGCTCAGAGAGGTAGAGAAAGCACCCAGCTGACCTTCCTACTCAGGCAAAGTCTCAGAAAACAAAAAAAGATCCTATTCCTTCTATGCATTCTTAAAATTCTTTCAAACTGAATGTCCCTCCATTCTACCTCACATGCATCCCTCCACCTGTCTTCCAGACTTCTTCTCACTGTTTTTTTTTTCTATGTTCTTTCTGTGTCAACTGGTTGCTTGCTTGGCCTCTTGACTTATGTTGACTTTATTTAAGACTGTTTTAACAGAGAGCTCATGGATTAAAGGTGTGTTCTTGCACTGAGCCATACCACTACTAGAGACAGATTTTTCAAAGACACCATCTCAGGTTTCACAAGATGACCAAATAATCCTGCAACACAGATTTTTCAACTTTCCATTGGTAAGTAGTCATTGCTGGACTAGTTGGAACACAGCCTGTGAGCTATTCTAATAAACCCACTTTCTACATATGTACATTTATTGTATTGGTTTTGTTCATCTAGAGAGTCTTTACTAATATAGATGTTTTGGTTTGTTTACCTTCCCATTTGGGAAGATGTGGCTGCTAAAAACACTAATTCACAAACTTCGTCATCTGTTAACTGCTTTTCTCCCAGGGTTTTCACAGGTACCATGTGAAATGTAGCTGCAGTTATCTGAGGCCAGCATGAAGCCACAAAACAAAAATCTTATTTCTTGAAATTCTCTGATAGGGGAGGTCCTCCTCCCTTTTCATCTGATGCTAGCCTATCTGGTCTCATCAGGACTGGCTGCATTGTCTTCCTCTGTGGCCTGGTCAGGCTGCTCCCTCCTCAGGAGTTGGTGATCGAAGAGCCACTCATTGAGTTCATGTCAGAGACAGTCCCTGATCCCAGTATTAGGGTTCCCACATGGTTTCAGAGCTCCAATGGGCTTCATCTGAGCAGGAGTTCTAGGTTCTCTCTGTGTGTGGTCCTTGGTTAGAGAATCAGTCTCAGAAAAGACAGAGTGGAGCATGGATGTAAATGAGGGAGCAATGGTGAGATTGGGAGGGAATGAGAGAGACAGTTACAGCTGGGAAACAAAGTTAATAAACTTTAATTATTATAAAAAATAAAATTAAAAAAACGTAATATTCAGAAATGAAATGTATAAGGAACACACAGTCCCTTTTATACTTTTTGACAAGAGTGCATTTTGCATTTATTACAAAACACAATGCATCTTGTTATCTGAGAAGACTATATAACTCCTGTAAGAGCCATTTATAAAATCTAATAAACTGTGTAGTACTTGTAAATCACTCTAAACTTGACATTACACCAAAGGTGAATATGATTTAGTCTAACTTAAGAATCCTGCAATCATTTTGTTAACATTGTTTGATTGTACTAAATATGTTCTCTAGACATGAATCATCTCAAAGGAATGGGCTTCTTGGAGTATGTGATTCCTACCTTTTTATATCTTATATTATTTACATACATGCATATTAGTGCTAAAGCATTTAAACACCATGGTAATTTAATAGAGAAGTCACCTTGATTTGTATTTTGTTCTTAAATTATAAAATGTATTAATAATTAAAAAAATTCTCCTTACCTGTTAATATTCTAGGACCCCTTCCATTTGAAGGACAGATGGGTATCTCCACTGCAGTTGAGTAATGGGCTATGGAAGCCTGATTCTCCAGGAGAAAGAAGCAGAACCACCTACTGAGTGCTGTGATGGAGCTCAGGCACGCCCCGAGAGCTTGAGTTGGGGAGCCTAGGGTTCCCTCCCAAAGAGGGGAGCAGCAAGTGGCTGAGTGGCCAGAGTGGGAAGGCTGGGCAGTCCTGAGGCTGTTCCAAGGCTGGGTGTGCAGGCAGACGTGTAGACTATAGGAGGACAGGCATTAGCACTACGGAAATGTGAATCTCTGCAGATCTGGTGAAGACTCGGCCCTGGACTGGAAGCCGGGGTCAGGGACCAATGGGCTGTGTCCCTTCTGCACACTCTACCCTAAGGGAGACACCCTAACCTAAGGAAGGGGCTCCTGTCATTCAAGTCTCTCTGTCCAATCAGGGCCTCTGGCCGGACCCGCCAGTAATGAGATGGGGCGTGTCTTTCCGGAAAGCTTTTCTGCAGGTTCAGCTCCCACTGCTGAGGAGGCTAGCATGCTTCAGGGTGAAGAGCTCTGAGCGCTGCCGCCACTGTTTGGGTGCTGTGAGGGGAACTGAGGCAAGCTCCGAAGTCGCAACATGGTGAGTGCGGGGAGGAGAAGGCGGCTGAGCGGCGGAGCTGGTGTGCCGAGTCTCTTCTGGGACTGGCTGGTCAGCAGTGGCCATCGGGAAGGGACCTTGTGGTCCTGGGCTCTTTCTGGACCCAGCGGTGTCATCTGAGTCACTTCACTGAGGAGCCCACATCCGCGCAGAATGTTTGCAGCAGGGGTTCTTGTGCAGAATCATCTTCGTGGAGGGATGCCAAACTCAAGAGTACTTCAGTTTGTCTTCGCTGTTCCAGTTTCTCTCGTGTCTTCTACAAGTTCTGCTCTGAGTATTTAACCTTTGGGTGTGAGATCCATTTAGAGGTAGTTTTGTGCGGGATGGAAATGGCATCTCGTGTGTTGGGTAGCACTCCAATATAAAGCTGTGATGAGGAAGAGTAGAATTGATGATGTAAAGGATTTCTAGTGCTTGGGAAATAGTAGGTGACACTAAACAGAATTTAGCCAAGGGAGGGCTGACTCTAAATCACCCCACAGGTAAATAGTATGCTAACCAGTCCTGTTAGAGATTAGCATGCTAGCATACACATGTTGACCGGGCTTCTCCAGAAATTTGGCCCCAACCCTAGCAAAGGAGAGAGACAACTGTGATTTACAACCAGCTACCAGTCCGATCCTCATATCAAAGAACAGGCCTTTACCAAGCTGCTCAAGGTGATCTTACAGGGTCACAACCAACATTACAGCCTGTGGCGACATAACGGAGTTAAAGTAACTTTTATTCCCCTGATGTCATTGTCCTCCAGGAGATTAGTGCCTTCACCTGCTAACCTAGGCCTAGTACTGCAAAAGATGTGTCTGTATTCCATCCAGATCATATATATCTAGAAAGTCTTTGGATGTAATCTCTTGTCAGAGCAGCCATGTTCTAAATTAAAATTCATTTACCTAAAGGTCCAGTTTTCCTTTTGAGAAAAGAATACTTTTTCCACAGGGGCAAGTCTATACTGGTTTACAACTGTTTGAAAAGGAAAAAAGGACAAAGAAACAAAAACAAACGTGTTTGTGTTCACAGCTGTCCTGATTAATAAAGGCATTCCATGAGGCCTTCATATAAGGGGAATGGCATAGTTCTTTCTCAGTCCCATTAACATTTTTGGCATAGCCAGTAACAGACTGGGACCTAGGCCTTGGGAGCTTTCACTAAGTTCTCCATGTATTGAGAATAAAATGGAGTTCCTTCTCAAAAGCCAGGAATATGTTTGGGAGAGCCTGTAATGGTCTGAGTCCCAGGCCTTTGGGGAGGCATTGCTTCAGATCATGAGATCCCAGTTCTTCCCACCACATGGGGCTGTGGTTGTCAATTCCAAGGCCACTGTAGGCTTGGTTAGTAATGTTCTTGAGAGACCCTGTGTTCCTCTTAATGCAGCTCTGTTTCATTAGACTCCTCGTGAATTTGTTTCTACTTCTGATATTTTCTGCTGACATCACAGAAGTTAATCATTTCCTTCCATTTCCCCTGAAAGTAGTATACCAGATGCTATTCTTGAGAAACTAACTTGGCCATGGACCTCTCAGAGGCTGAACCACAAACTAAATAGTATTCATGGGGTGGACATAGAACCTCTCCATATATTTAGCAGATGTGCAGCTTGCTCATCATGTAGGTGCCCTAACAATTAGAGTCCTGGCTGTTGATGACTCTGTGCCTGCATTTGGATCACTTTCCTCAAGCTGGGCTGCCTTACCTAGCTTCAGTGGGAAAGGGTACAATTGGACCCATTTAGACTTGATGCATCAGGGTAGGTTGGTACTTAAGGGGGGAAGGGGATCTGCTTCTATGAGGATAGAGGTAGGGAGGAGTGGGGTATGGGGATGAGACAGGGAGGAAAGGAGGGTGGCATTTTCCATCTGGCTGTTAAGTGATTAAATAAATGAACTGAAGGACAAAAATGCTTACTTGGCTTAACACATAGCTTGTACAAGACCTCCCCATCCCAGGCTTTATTTTTTTTCAATGTTGCCTTTTCCTGTCTTCTCTTCTGGCACACTCAGTTCAGGACCCTATCACTGAAGAATGGCCTGCTGTTTGAGGGCACTGGTGTACTTCTTGAAATATTTTTACTGTGTAAATCTCCCATCTTTTTAAGTGGCTAGACTTACATGTCTCCAGTCCTCATTTAAATTGTTGAAAACATAACCTGAGGCCTTTACCTAAAAGTGAATTAAGGTTTACAAGATACATGTAATGCAAAATTCTGTCCTCAGCTGGCTCCTTTTGAGCATTGGCCAGAGCTGAATGTATGCTGTCATTAAATGTATGCTGTCTTAATTAATCTTTTTTAATTGTGTTTGCAGTGATTTCTCCTGGGGAGGGGATATTAGTTCTAGAACAGTTGCATCTTTAGCCTTGTAGATAAATGTTTCCAAGGCAAGCTCTTCTGACTGAGGTCACCTTCATCCCAGGCTCTTTCTCCCTAGGGCAATGACCTTGCTTTCCTCTTGATTAAAATTTCTAAATTATTTAGTTAAATGGCTGTACCAAAGAAGAGCTTTATAATTTGAGTTAGTAATAAACTGTCCATTGTAGTTACAGTGAAAGGATTTGCATGTGGAGCATGGTTTGTGTCTTCTGTTCAGAACACGAAGAAAAATTTATTATGTTCAATTGCTGTGTGAATCAGGGTAGGCAATAGCTAGATCAAAGACTAAGGCAGGCAGCTGCAGGGGTCACCCTATGAAAAAGGACATGATCCCCACAGGGTTAGTGATTTTTCAATTTCGAGCACATATTAACTTTTGTATCTGAGTGAAAACGGACCAGATTGGTGGGTGTTCAATTTCGGTAGGTCATATGGAGCCAGTGAATATTGAATTTCCAAGTAAGTTCTATCCTATGCATTTATTTACAGTCTTCATAGACAGGGCTATGTCTGCTCAAAAATTTGAGACTCATCTATTGGTGGTAGCTTTGTATGTCAGGTTACCAATCTCAGCAGCTAACACTGCAGGTAGAATCAAGGTCAAACAGTATCCGATTAATGCTATTAGCTCTACCAGAGTAGGGCCTGCTTTTGTTCAAAGTCAGTATACCTACATAGTTTTTCAATTATATTTATCTTTCTAAAAAAAGTCAATTGTTGGTATTACTTAGTAAGTTTTACTTTCTTTATGTATCACTGCTCTAATCTCTTGTTTCTTTCTCTTCTCCAACATTTACCAGTCATTAAGAATTTCATTCCTGGTATTGGAGAGATGGCTCAGTGGTTAAGAGCACTGTCTCCTCTTCTAAAGGACCCAGATTCAATTCCCACCACTCATGTGACAGCTCATAGCTGTGTGTAATTCCAATTCCAAGCAATCTAACACCTTCACACTAATGCACAGAAAATAAAATTAAATATTTTTTAAAAAGAATTTCATTCCTAATTAAAAATGGATTTTTTATTATTTTCTGTTTAGAGCAATGTCTCCCAAAATTCAGCCTTTCTTTATGCTATGTAGTTAAGACTTGTTTGAACCACCCAATCCTGCCTTTGTAGCCCAGTGTCTTGCAACTCATTTCAGGCTGAACCTTAACCCGGTCAGTGAAATGGAAAAGGGACCAGTGAATGAGGTTCCTCAAATATCCCGTGGCTTTCATGGGGTGAGTAATTACAAATAAAGAGGCACCTATGTATGAATTGAGTTCAGTGACCAACTTTGAAGCTGGTGTCATCACTGCACAGAAAGGGATGGAAAAAAAAAAAGGATGGTGAGAGCTTTTCTGCTTGGACAGAAATGTCAGTTATTCAATTTTAGATGATTAGGAAATGTCCAAACTGGCAATACTTGGAGTTCACAGACCAAGGCAATCAAGATTCTGCAAAAGCAGCTAAACTTATTTCTAGAAACCAAATTTCTGTAGTTATACTGATTCAACAAAAACAGAAGACCTGGATAATCTGGTGTGGCCAAGCATAACTGGAATGTTATTATTCTAACAATGGCGCACTCCAAGGAAAAGGAGTGCATAATTCTTGGTGTGCTCTGCTATGCATGTCTAGTCCCAGAAAACTATTGGAGCATGAAGCCTGCTTTAACTTTTTACAACAAATTTTGGAGATTATAGTTAAATCATTTCAATCTCCTCATTCTTCCCTACTGTTAAGTCTCAAATGCTGGGACAAATGGCTGAGGTATCTATTTAACAAAGCAAAGCAGGCCCAGCTGCTGGTTCTCCCAGCATCCCTCTGTTTCTACCTGTGATTGGGTAATGGTTGGCATCCCCAGCCTTCTAGCCCAGGGGCTGAGCTCCACTTCCCCTGGATGGTCTTCCTTATGTAATCCAACCATTTTGGTTACCTGGCCTTTTTTATCTATCCTTTACTATCCTGGCCCCTTGGTCTGGCTTTCCCCTCTCCCTCCTTCCTTTCCTCATAAGGCTCACAGTCATGTCCCCTCTGGACTCTCCCAGATGCTCCTGCATCTGGCTGTGCTGTCCCTTTTATCTATAATAAACTTTCTACACTACCATATCTAGAATTATCCATGTCCTTTTCTTTTTATTTCTTTTTTTTTTTTTCATTCATTAACCATTTACCACTCCTTACTTTCAAATTTATGGTCACTTTTTGCTTTAATTGTTGTTACTGTTTGACTTTGACTTGTTTGGATTTGGGATTTCTCAGCTATGGGGTAGAGATATCTGCACTGAACGTTGTTTGTGTATTGGAATGTGCACACAAAGGACCCTGTGACTTTGAAGAGGAACTGTCTCCTTGTGTCTTGGAGACTGGAAAATTGTACTAAAATACAGATTTCTTAGAGTAGGGCTCTGTCTGCCCCTAAGGTCGAAGGGTCCATCTGGGAAAGACTCAGATGTCTGAGTTGCTTGATCTGATACCCCAGTTAAGTAGCTGTTACTGTCCTGAAGCTCAGCTGGATGGCCAAATGAAATGAGGGACTCTGGGCAGATCTACAAATCAGTAGCACCAGTGTGAGGTTGCTCATAGTCTCTCTCCAAGATTCTTCTCTGATGCATCTGAAGAGAACTGTGAGGGGTGCCCCCATCAGCGGGGACTCAGTTATTGAAGGGTGTTGAGGGGGACCATACCTGAAGAGAAGACGGGCGAGAAAAATGAGCGAGACCAAGACCTTTGTCAAGGTCTGCTTATTAGAGGAAGTGTTATGTCTTATAATCACTTTTGTCAGGAAGTTGACAAACAGGGTGAGCGCACAGCTTATCTAAACTGGCCTGGGAAGAAACATTTTGCATTTTTTCTTGGAAAGTTTGCACCTATTCTTTGCTGGGGACAGATTTTTTTTCTAATACCATTGAAGAAAAAGCTTGTTATTTTATTATTTTTTTTAATTTTTTTTCAATGCAGTTTATTCAGGAACCTTGAACAATCATCTGACCCTGGGGAAAGCCAACCCACAGCTTAAATAGCCTCTGGGTAGCCAACCCCAGCATGCCAAGTGGGCAATGCAGATAGGTCCACATACATGGAAGCAAGCCAGATCCTCAGCCTTAGCCAAATGTGGAATTGTTCGTGACAGAGAGCACTCACCATCGGGAAGGTGGAAGGCGGAAACCAGATCCATCTTTAAGGCGCGGCATTACGCAGCTCTCTACAGTTCCCCATTTTTGTTTAGACACATCAGGCAAGAGTAGAGGTCTGATCTCTGATATTAGAAATAAATTGGGACTTTGTACTGATGTTCATTTAGGTGTCATCCACCCAAAGAGCATCAGACCCGTCCGATACCTTTTTCTCAGAGGCGGGAACTGGGGCACCAACCCGCATGCAATCAGACATGCTCTTCTCTGGGTCCAAAGCGGGTGATCCTGAGTGCAGTGCTTAGCCTCGCATCCTGAGCGTAACATTTTAGCTTTTTATGGTAGCCAACCATGCTTGGGGAGACTGTCCTGCTTCAATGGCTGTAAAGGCCTGAATGGTCATGGCTGCATTACGATGACTCTAATCTTGCATATATACCACAGGCAAACCAAGGAGACCAACACCAGAAGGCCTGCTAATGCTCCCATGCCTGCACATTCCTTCAGATGATTCATGGCTGCAGCAATCCATGATGATATTCCTGTGGCTAGTCCTGCGTCCACTCTGGTAGAATTTACCGTGACAATGGCCACTCTCAGCTGCTCCATCATAGTATCGAGTTCTCCAGTCCAATTACCTAAAATATAGCTAGACAATTTTTTAGACAGATTTGCAGCACAGGAAAAAAATCTTATTTTGTATGCTAGTGACTCAAAGTCCAGCATACTTTCATTGACAGCCAAGTTGAGTGATTTGCCATAGGGTATCAAGTTGCTCCTGCATGAGGTCAATCCTCTGATCGAACACCATCAAGCCTCCTTTTAGTTGAGCATTAATTCCTTTTTGTACATCTAAGGCATGAGCTACATTGGCTAAAAGGTTATTCAGGGTCTGAGCAGTCTGCACAATATGACTCATGGCTAATGCCACAGTGGTAGCTCCAACAGCCGCCAATGAGATGGCAGTAACAATGGCGGCTGTAATTCCAAGATCCCTTTTCTGTCTGAAGAGAGTCATAGCGTGAGGGGCATCAACGGGCACAGGCGCCCAGCGAGGCATGCAAGTAACGAGCTAGTAAATTTACTAGCATTCCAGCATTGGGCAAAAAAAAGCAAGTATCATCACCACAATTACTTGGCTCTATTTGGCTAATAATGAATAAAAATGGGGAATAAGAACAAACAGGTGTGGGCTTATAGGAAATGTTATGAGAAGCCTTAACCCCCTCGTTGGAACATCCTGCATCAATTCTAGAACTAGCAGTGGTGGTGTCCGAGGTCTGAGTAGGTTCAGGAGACCATTGCCCCCAGGGGCGAGACGTGCTCCATGTAAATTGACAAACTCCATGTTTTCCTCCACTTTTGAAAGTCATTTAAGGTTCTTAAAATATTTTTTTTCTTTTTTTTTAATTTTTCATCAATTACACTTTATTCATTCTGCATCCCCCCATAAGCCCCTCCCTCCCCTCCCAATCCCACCCTCCCTCCTCCCTCTGCATGCATGCCACTCCCCAAGTCCACTGATAGGGGAAGTTCTCCTCTCCTTTCTGATCTTAGTCCATCAGTTCACATCAAAAGTGGCTGCACTGCCCTCTACTATGGCCTGGTAAGGCTGCTCCCCCTCAGGAGGAGGTGACTAAAGAGCAGGCCAGTCAGTTCATGTCAGAGGCAGTCCCTCTTCACATTACTATGTAACCCAATTGGATTCTGAACTGCCCTGGGCTACATCTGTGCAGGGGTTCTAGGTTATCTCCATGAATAGTCCTTGGTTGGAGTATGAGTCTCTGGGAAGTTCCCTATGTTCAAATTTTCTTGTTCTGTTGCTCTCCTTGTGGAGACCCTGTCCTCTCCAGCTCTTACTATTTCCCAGTTCTTACCTAAAATTCCGTTGTCCTGCCCAACAGTTGCCCATCAGGCTCAGCATCTGCTTTGATAGTCTGAAGGGCAGAGGCTTTCAGAGGCCCTCTGTGGTAGGTTCCTAGGTTGTTTCCTGTTTTCTTCTTCTTCTGACGTCCATCCTCTTTGCGTTTCTGGATGGGGATTGGACGTTTTAGTTAGGGTCCTCTCTCTTGCTTAGTTTCTTTAGATGCACAGGTTTTAGTGGGTTTGTCCTATGTTGTATGTCTATATGAGTGAGTATATACCATGTGTGTCTTTTTGCTTCTGGGACAACTCACTCAGGATGATCCTTTCCAGATCCCACCATTTACCTGCAAATTTCATGATTTCCTTATTTTTCATTGCTGAGTAATATTCCATTGTGTAGATGTACCACAATTTCTGCATCCATTCTTCAGTTGAGGGGCATCTGGGTTGTTTCCAGCTTCTGGCTATTACAAATAAAGCTGCTACAAACATGGTTGAGCAAATGTCCTTTTTGTGTACTTGAGCCTCTTTTGGATATATGCCCAGTAGTGGTAGGGCTGGATCTTGAGGAAGCGCTATTCCTAGTTGTCTGAGAAAGCGCCAGATTGATTTCCAGAGTGGTTGTACAAGTTTACATTCCCACCAGCAGTGGAGAAGGGTTCCCCTTTCTCCACAACCTCTCCAGCATGTGTTGTCACTTGAGTTTTTGATCTTGGCCATTCTCATGGGTGTAAGGTGAAATCTCAGGGTTGTTTTGATTTGCATTTCCCTAATGGCTAGTGAGGTTGAGCATTTCTTTAAGTGCTTCTCTGCCATTCGGTATTCCTCTACAGAGAATTCTCTGTTTAGCTCTGTTCCCCATTTTTTAAGTGGATTACTTGGTTTGCTGCTTTTCAGCTTCTTTAGTTCTTAATATATAATGGATATGAGTCAGATAAAGGGTTGGTGAAGATTCTTTCCCAATCTGTAGGTGGTCGCATTGTTTTGATGACGGTGTCCTTTGCTTTGCAGAAGCTTTTCAGTTTCATAAGGTCCCATTTATTGATTGTTGCTCTTAGAGCCTGCGCTGTTGGTGTTTTGTTCAGGAAGTTTTCTCCTGTACCAATGAGTTCTAGGGTATTCCCCACTTTTTTTTTCAAGCCGATTTAATGTGTCTGGTTTTATGTTGAGGTCTTTGATCCACTTGGACTTCAGTATTGTGCAGGGTGATATATAAGGATCTATTTTCATTTTTCTACATGTAGACATCCAGTTGGACCAGCACCATTTGTTGAAGATGCTATCTTTTTTCCATTGTATGGTTTTGGCATCTTTGTCAAAGATCAGGTGTCCATAAGTGTTTGGGTTTATTTCTGGGTCCTCTGTTTGGTTCCATTGATCCACCATTCTGTTTTTATGCCAGTACCATGCAGTTTTTAAAACTGTTGCTCTATAGTACAACTTAAGATCAGGGATGGAGATACCTCCAGAAGATCTTTTATTGTAGAGGATTGTTTTAGCAATTCTGGGTTTCTTGTTATTCCATATGAAGTTGAGAATTTTTCTTTCCAGGTCTGTAAAGAATTCTGTTGGTAATTTGATAGGAATTGCATTGAATCTGTAGATTGCTTTTGGTAAGATGGCCATTTTTACTATGTTAATCCTGCCAAGCCATGAGCATGGAAGATCTTTCCATCTTCTCATATCTTCTTCTAATTCTTTCTTCAGAGATTTGAAATTTTTTTCATACAAGTCTTTGACTTCCTTGGTTAGGGTTACTCCGAGGTACCTTATGCAATTCGTGGCTATTGTGAAGGGTGTTGTTTCCCTAATTTCTTTCTCAGCCCTTTTGTCTTTTGTATACAGGAGGGCTACTGATTTTTTGGAGTTAATTTTGTATCTGGCCATTTTCCTGAAGGTGTTTATCAGCTGTAGGAGTTCCCTGGTAGAGTTTTTGGGGTCACTCACATATACTATCATATCATATGCAAATTGTAATAATTTGACTTCTTCCTTTCCAATTTGTATCCCCTTGATCTCCTTCAACTGTCTTATTGCTCTAGCAAGGACTTCCAGAACTATGTTGAAGAGATATGGAGAGAATGGGCAGCCTTGTCTTGTCACTGATTTCAGTGGAATTGCTTTAAGTTTCTCTCCATTCAGTTTGATGTTGGCTATAGGTTTGCTGTATATTGCCTTTACTATGTTTAGATATGTGCCTTGTATCCCTGATCTCTCCAATACTTTAAACATGAATGGATGTTGGATTTTGTCAAATGCTTTTTCAGCATCTAGGGAGATTATCATGTGGGTTTTTTTTTTCTTTCAATTTGTTAATATGGTGGATCGCATTGATGGATTTCGTCTATTGAATCACCCCTGCATACCTGGGATGAAGCCTACTTGGTCATGGTGGATGATATCTTTGATGTGTTCTTGTATTCGGTTTGCGAGTATTTTGTTGAGTATTTTTGCATCAATGTTCATAAGGGAGATTGGCCTGAAGTTCTCTTTTTTGGTTGGGTCTTTCTGAGGTTTAGGTACCAAGGTGACTGAGGCTTCATAGAATGAGTTTGATAATGTTGCTTCTGTTTCGATTTTGTGGAATAGTTTGAAGAGAACTGCAGTTAGCTCTTTTTTTGAATGTCTGGTAGAATTCTGCGCTGAAACCATCAGGTCCTGGGCTTTTTTTGGATGGGAGACTTTCGATAACTGCTTCTATTTCCTTGGGGGATATAGGACTATTTAATTGATTTACCTGGTCCTGATTTAGCTTTCGTAAGTGGAATCGATCAAGAAAATTGTCCATTTCATTTTAATTTTCAAATTTTGTTGTGTATAGACTTTTGAAGTAAGTCCTAATGATTGCTTGGATTTCCTCAGTATCTGTAGTTATGTCCCCCTTTTCCTTTCTGATTTTGTTGATTTGGATGGTGTCTCACTGCCTTTTAGTTAGCTTGGCTAAGGGTTTGTCTATCTTGTTGATTTTCTCCATGAACCAGCTCTTGGTTTCATTGAATTTTTGAATTGTTTTATTTGTTTCTAATTGATTGATTTCAGCCCTGAGTTTGATTATTTCCAGCCATCTTCTCCTTCTTGGTGTGTCTGCTTCTTCTTTTTCTAGGGTTTTTAAGTGAGCCATTAATTTGCTTGAATGCGCTGTCTCAAATTTCTTCTTGAAGGCATTTAGTGCTATGAACTTTCCTCTTAGCACTGCTTTCATTGTATCCCACAAGTTTGGGTATGTTGTGTCTTCATTTTCATTGAGTTCTAGGAAGATTTTAATTTCTTTCTTTATTTCTTCCCTGACCCAGCTGTCTTTTAGTAGCAAGTTGTTCAGTTTCCATGTATGTGTAGGCTTTTTGCTATTTCTGTTGTTACTGAGGTCCAGCTTTATTCCATGGTGATCAGACAGGATACAAGGGATTATTTCAATCTTTTTGTATCTGTTGAGGCTTGCTTTGTGACCAACTATGTGGTTTATTTTGGAGAAGGTTCCATGAGGTGCTGAGAAGAAGGTAAATTCTTTTGTGTTTGGGTGTAAGGTTCTGTAAATGTCTATTAGGTACATTTGATTCATGACCTCTGTTAGAGATATTGTTTCTTTGTTTAATTTCTGTTTTGTTGATCTGTCCTTTGTTGAGAGTGGGGTGTTGAAGTCTCCCACTATTAGTGTGTGGAGATCTATGTGTGGTTTAAATTTTATCAATGTTTCTTTCACAAATTTGGATGTCCTTGTATTTGGGGCATAGATGTTCAGGATTGTGATGTCTTCTTGGTGGAATTTTCCCTTGATGAGTATGAAGTGTCCTTCCCCATGTCTTTTGATTAATTTTGGTTGAAAGTTTATTTATTAGATATTAGAATGGCTACTCCTGCTTGCTTCTTGCATCCATTTGCTTGAAAAGCCGTCTTCTATCACTTTACCCTCAGGTAATGTCTATCTTTGTGACTTAGGTGTGTTTCTTGTATACTACAGATTGCTGGGTTTTGTTTATGAATCCATTCTGTTAGTCTGTGTCTTTTTATTGGAGACTTAAGTCCATTGATATTGAGAGAGAGTAATGACCAGTGGCTGTTAGATCCTTTGAATTTGATGTTGGCTGTGGTCATACGGTTGTGTGCTTGGTTGCTTTCTGTTTTACTGTAGTGGGGTTATTTATTTCCTGTGTTTTCTTGAATGTAGCTAGTTTTCTTGGGTTGTATTTTCCCTTCCAGTGTCTTCTGTAATGCTGGATTTGTTTGTAGGTATTGTTGAAATTTATTTTTGTCATTGAATATCTTGTTTTCTCCGTCTATGAGGACTGAGAGTTTTGCAGGGTATAGTAGCCTGGGCTGACATCTGTGTTCTATTAGGGTCAGCATGATATCCGTCCAGGCCCTTCTAGCTTTCATAGTCTCTGTTGAAAAGTCAGGTGTAATTCTAATGGGTTTGCCATTATATGTTACTTGGCCTTTTTCTCTTGCAGCTTTTAGTATTTTTTCTTTGTTCTTTATACTTACAGTTTTGATTATTATGTGGCGGGAGGATTTTCTTTTCTGGTCTAATTTATTGGGTGTTCTATAGGCCTCTTGTATTCTTATTGGCCTCTCCTTTAAGTTGGGGAAATTTTCTTCAAGATTTTGTTGAAAATATTTTCTGGGCCTTGGTGCAGGGAATCTTCTTTTTCCTCTATTCCTATTATTCTTAGGTTTTGTCTTTTTATGTTGTCTTGAATTTCTTGGACGGTCTGTGTCAGGAATTTTTTAGATTTCACATTTTCTTTGACAGATACATCTATTTTTTCCATTGTATCTTCCACACCTGAGTTTCTTTCTTCCATTTCTTGTACCTATTGATTATGCTAACCTCTGTGGTTCCTGCTTTCTTCCCTAAGTTCTTTCTCTCCACAATTTCTTCCATTTGTATTTTTTTTTAATTTTTCCAATTCTATCTTCAGGTCTTGAGCTATTTTGTTGGTTTCCTTCCCCTGTCTGACTGTATTTTCATGTTTTTCCGTCAATTCCTTCAGCTGTTTGTTTGAACAATCCACTGTTTCTTTTATTTCATTCAGTGATTTAAGCATTTCTTCTCTAAAGGCCACAAACTGTTTGGCTGCAGCTTCTTCTATTTCTTTTCATATTTTATTTGTTTCCTCTGTTATCATCTTCATGAGCATAGATGTTAGGTCATCTCCTTGAATTTCATTTATTCTGGGGTATCTAGGGCTATTTGCCCCTGGATAACTGGGTTCTGGAGATGCCATAATGCTCTGGCTTTTGTTGGTTGAACTTTTACACTGTCTTCTACCCATTGGGCTATCTTAGTTGTTTGAATTTAGTTTCTGGTTCTTCCTGGACTCTTGTAGTGGAGAGAATCCCTTTGGTAGGAAGATGGATTTTCCTGAAGGAAGCCTTCCCAGCTTTTTGGGTATAGTCCCTGGAGGTCCAGTGTTTTTCAGGAGTTGCTACAGCTCACCTCAGGCATAGAGACCTGGGTGGTAACTGTGGTCCTGATTAGTCAAGAGGGTTCTCCTCTCACTGGGAGAAGTCCTGGAGACAGCTGCCCTCCTTCTGGGTTTCTTGCTGTAAATTTAGTGATCAGCTGCTGTAACCTGTGTGTCCCATGGTTTGGTCGGTTTTGTTAGGGATAACTGGTTGCCCCTTGGAGCAGTATCTGGGGGTTGATCTCAGGGTTCCCAGTCTTTTGTAGGTCTGAGGTTGGGGCTCTGTGCCCCAGAGCCCAAGAGGTAATCTGTGGCGGGTGAGTACTGTTCTGGTGTCTTGGGGCACACAGTTCTGTCTGTAAGGAGTAGTTGGTACAAAGCAGGCCTCTGGGCTGGCGGAGCGTGCACCCACCTGCTAGTCTGTGGGAGCTGAGTTTCCAATCACTCTGTGCTCCCTGTTTGGGCCCAGATCTGTGATGGCTGGCCGTACTCACCTGTTTGCGATCTGCAGTCTGCTAGACTTTCCCTAGGTGACCCCAGCAGCACGGTTTCTTCCTTCTCTGTGGGGTCCTATCTGGACAGGGGTTCCCAGTCCCTGTTGTACTGGGGCCCGCAGCTTGTTTGTACCACTGAGCTGAGCTCTCAGCTCTCTGCGTGCAGCAGGGGTTCATCTGTGATGGTGGCAGAGACCTTCCGGGGAAAGACTGGGTGACCTGCGATCAGACCCGCAACCTTGCTTCCCCGTGGGTTCCCCCCGTGACTGGGACTCTCAGTCTCAGGCACCCTTGTGCCCACAGATCAGCCTGGGTAAGTGATTGAGACACGCACTCTTGTGGCTCCAGCCCGGAGACACAAAGCCCATGTTACCTGGGATTTCTTCCGAGTTCTTGCTGGGTAGCTGTGAGTGGACCCGACCAATTCCCACGCCATGGGAGCCTCCCCTCACCTGGGAAATACGATTGATGTAGTTTCAGGGACCCGAGTTCAGTCTCCTGGTCTCTGCACAGAGAGTGCTGTCCTGCTTCTCAGACATGGTGCTCTCCCGGCGCTGCCATCTTGGCTCCCCCCCCTTTTTCTTACAATTTTAACCTGACATTTTGTTGATGATTTTACAAATCCTGAGTTATAAAATGTATACAAAATATTCTTAGAAATCTTGAAATAAATTTTATATAGAAGCTACAAGTTTTTCTCCATTAATTTATATATTTATTAATTTTACATTCTGATAGAAGCCCTCCCATTATCCTCCAGTACCTCCTTTCACACACTCTTTCCCCTATTTTCCCTTCTCTCTTCACAGCAGAGGAAGGTTCCACATGGGTATCAACCTGGCATATTAAGTTTCTACAAGACCAGGATCATCCTCTCCCACTGAGGACAGACAATGCAGACCAGCTAAGGGACTAGGATCCAAAGTCAGACCTCAGGTAGCCAGAAGTTAAAATCATCAATGAAGTTTTATAGCCAGTCTTTGCAGACATAGCTCTTTCCAGGAGTTATCATTCATACATGTACACATTAACAGAGTTGAATATTTGGTATTGAGTAATTCCTGGGAAAGACTAATCCTCCCTCTGTCAATGGTTGCTAATTGCATGGTTTAGACCAATAGATTCTCTTTACAGCATCTAGCCATAGACGTCAATTTAATATATTGTAACCAAATAGAATTTCTACTTAGTGATGGCAAGAATGAAGGCAGAATCTTTCCTTCAGTAGAAACCAGTGGACTTCAGGCTAATGATTTCTTTTACTCTGCCTCTATTGGGGCCAGGCAGGCTCTCACCTACCAGGAGTTTGGAAAGAAGCATCTGAAGACCCATCCCCAAACATGGAAGTCTATGTGTGAGACAGTTCAGCCCAACTACCTGCACCAAAATTCCATTTCCTCCTATAATGAGTAATTTTTTTACTGCTGATCAGACTTGTGTTTTCCTTTTTATTCTTATGATAGTTTAACTTACTCTTTTATTTCACTGCCTTACTTACCCAGGAAACTCTAGTCAGTGATTTTGTCTGAAAACTTATAGAAACACTTCTCCTTTAGTTATTACTTTTTACCTTTTTATAAATTTTTTTTGTATTTTTATTTTGTGTTTATTAGTGTTTTTGCCTACATGTTTGTTTGTGTATCACAGGTATGCTTGGTGTGTGCAGAGAAGAGAGGAAGACCTCTAGAACTGGTGTTAAATGGTATGGTAATCCAAAAAGTGGCTACTGTGACTGAATCAGAGTCTTTCACAAGTGCATCAAGTACTCATAACATCACAGTCACTTCTGGAGTCCCCAAACACTATTTTACACAGGTGTATTTATTTTTAATTCATGTACTTGAGTGCTTGCCTTCTTGTGTGAATACAACATGTATGCCTGGCACTCTTAAATTCCAAAAGGGATATCATGCCATAAAGCTACAGATGGTTCTAGGACATCCTGTAGGCACTGAGACTGATGCTTTTCTTTGTACAAAAGAGGTCAATGTGCCCAGATGCCTGGATGTCTATCTATCCTTCAAAGCAACACTTTAACACTAAGAGTGCGTACAAAGTTGTTAGAATTTTTGTAAATGAGTATGAAATGAATAATTGCAAAACAAAAGGATATGAAGCTCTTATTCACATTCCTAGTGAACACCTTAGTGACTCCTCTGTATTCCAATGTTTCCATGAAGAGAAACACCATAAACAACTATATAGTCAGCATTCACAGGACATAAAAAAAAGTGACACAAAATCTTTATCCACAAAATCTTCAGTAAGGAAACCATTATTAGTTATAGTTCAATTTCTGAGAGTTTAGGAACCATTCCATAATGTTCCTGATTCATCAGGGGCTTATTCACAAAAGCTGTATATGTCACAGTAAAAGTCAAGGCTTAACACTTCTAGGTTCCTGAGTTTGATAAAAAGTTTCTGACAAAATGGTCTGATGACACTCATCATTCTGTTCTTCTGGTTTAAACAGAAATGGAGAAACTATATTTGCTGACCTTATACTTTGCCATTGATCAGATCAATAAGGACTCACAACTGCTTCCCAATGTGACCTTGGGTTTCCATGTCTAAAATGTCTTTAATTCTAACAAAAAAAACCCTGGAAGGCCCTCTGATGTCAATGTCTGGAAGAACTGAGTATGTTCCTAACTACAAATGCAAAACACAACACAAAGCTCTAGGAATCATTTCAAGAACCACGTCAGAATTTTCTGCTGCAATTGGAACACTTTTAGAGCTCTACAAAGTCCCACAAGTAAGTTAGAAAAGTATTTTTGTGCATAATCACAGGTCAAAACTGACAAAAACAAAACAAATGAAAGAAAACAGAGAAGTGTTTTATGTTTAGTATAGGCAGATTTAAAAGAGCAGTGAATGAAATACTTTGATATGACAATGGTTAACAGTAGCAAGAGTGTGGTAAAAATCATGCTCAGTACATTCTGAAAATTTCTAAGCAGATCACTTAGTGGAAACCATGACTCTATTGTCAAACACTGGAAGATGTACTGTGGATAGTAAGGCTGCATTTTATCATAAGCCAAATTGTACAACAAAGATACCAAAGCACCAAAGAAAGCATATAACCATCTCAGAATTCCTGCAGTTCTCAATACTGATGCATGAAAAAAGAAAGTCTGGGATATGTAACTAAATTTAGGACAATCTTCAAGGTCATCACTGATGAATTAACGATCTCATGCAGAAAAGTAGATTGCAGAATAGCACCTACAGAGACCAACCACTTAAATAGATTGCCACAATTTACTCTTTCCAGGATACACTGGAAAAAGGCATCCATCATCAGGCATTACCACATGCAGAGAAAATACTTTGTGAGCACAAGGGTCAGAAATAATCAAGATTATAAAACCTATAGTGTAACTCTGATTGTTATCACTCAGTTAAACAATTCATAAATGTATTTTATCCTAATGTAAGAAAAAAAATGAAACACACAATAATTTACATCTGTTTCAGAGTTTTGTCTCAGCCAAATCTATCATTAGACAGGGATGATGCAATAACCCCTGGCAATGTGATTTCACATCTTCACAACGTGCACCATTTTAACTTAGGTAACTGAATCTCTAAAAACTTTGTTAATCTCTTTCTGTATTTGCTTTCCTAAAGCTGATGGTTCTGGGAAATATGGTGTTATGTGACCAGAAAGTACTTAGTAATGCTTTCTGCAGTCTTTCACTACATCAGATGCTCTGTTGCATTGTTATTGCAACAAGGGAGATCTATCAGGTCTTTCAAAGAGAGTGAACAGAATATTGTTTACTTCAGATATCTTAGTAAAGTTGGAGGTCATGGTACTTGAAAAAAAAGACATATTCCATCATGTGATCAGAGAGACAAGCTAATCTCAGAGAAGACATCCTCCTCACCAATACTCAGTCCTTTGATTCTCATATGCAAAGAATAAACTCACTTCCTCCCTCCAGGTGATGATTCCAAATACATAAAACTTAGAATCACCTTTTTTCCCTTTGCTTCTTCAGGTCACATATGGTCCCTTTGATTCCATGCTAAGTGACAAAGATACATTTCCAACCCTTTATCAGATGTCTCCTAAGGACAGAGCTCTAACCCAAGGGTTGATCTCTTTATTGCTCCACTTTGGCTGGAGGTGGCTGGGGCTCATTGTGTCTGATGATGGGAGAGGAAGGGAGTTTCTCTCAGACCTGACAGTAAAGATTAGATCAGAAGATATCTGTGTGGCTTTTACAGAAAAACTGTCTCATAACTCAAAATTTAGAATAATATATGATTATGGATTGCTGAAATTGTACCAACATATACAAGTAAATGTGATTTTATTCTATGGTAATATAGATGACTTGGTGATCTCCCTCCCATACATTAAAAAATTTTTAACAAGAAAGGTGTGAATCATGGCAAAGCAACACCTGACATATTTAGAGTCTACATTCAATGACAGGAATTTTTGGATATATGTTTTCAGAGGAAGCTTCTCGTTTTCAAAAAGGAGAAGTATTCCTGGCTTCAAGCACTTTCTTGAAGCACTTAAACCCTCCCAGTACCTAGGAGATTCTTACTTCTCTAAATTCTGGGCTGACAATTTTGATTGTTCACCTCTTGGTTTTCTATGTGAAAATTTTAAACCCTGTCCAGCGAATATTTCCCTAAAGACTGGGGATGAAATAAATGATGTGATGACTACTTCTGAGCCCAGCTATTCCATATGGAATGCAGTATATACAGTGGCCCATGCCATCCATAAAATGCTGTTGACCAAAACTGAAATGGGACCTATGGATGACAGAAACAAGGGTGATATTCTACCATGGCAGGTAACCCTCATTCATAAGCAAGGGAATCACCAGGATCATATATTATTGGTAAGCAATTTACTGTGGTTAACCAAGAAAGCATTTTCTTCTTATAATTAAAAGAATATTTTAAAAGGCAAAAGGTTTGTCATAGTATATCTATATATGTCTATAATTATCTGACATGATTTTGGACCTGAAAGCACAGATTTGAAGACATTAAATTAAAATGTGTTTCAACAAATGTTTCCTAACCTAACATGAAATTCTGAAATATAAATATGCGATTCATGTCAAAATATAGCAAGTTCAATAATCAAAATTTATATTTTCTTGGAATATGCCCATTGAAATAAGCTTTAGACATAATGACCATATCCAAAGATGCTATTTCACATAAAATTCAATCTATATTTAATGACAAAAGACCATAAAATTAATAGCCTGTGCAAGTGACATAAGTAAATAAAAAGTAATGGCTTTTATACTTTCTTCATTCTTAATTACTTAAAATGAAGGAAAAACCAAGACTGTTCTTCTATTATTAAATGTTAGAACACAGTGCTCATACGCTTAGGCACTATCTCTGTATATTAGCGATAGATGGATGTGTTTGGGTTTTAAACCAACAAGATATAAACATGGGATTCATTTATATATATGAGCCTTGATGATCACATTCAAATAGGGTGCCATGAAGAAGTTTGTTGAACAAGTCAATTGAACTTTAAATCCATTCAAAAATAAATAAAAATGAATTCTGAACATAGAGTGTACTGTATAATTTAGAGTATCATGTAAAACAATAATATTTGACATAAACACTGACACAGTTTGTGAACACAGCTTTCTAGAGATGTGATATTATCTAAGTTAGTATGTCCTGTGTACAAATAACTTAGCACCTAAGCAACCTTTATAACACACACTGTTAATTAGGTAACACACTATCGTGTCTCAGTAGTTGAACTGTTTACCCACTGTATTAAGTTAGATATGTAATTGAATCATGCTGCAGGATGACACATACTTGCTGCACATACAGAGGACCCAAGTGTGGTTGTTAGCACATACATGGTTGCTCACAACTTATTAAGGTACAGCATCTCAACTTACTAAGGTACCCACGAAGATCCAACATCCCATCATTTACATATATGTATTGGACCTAGTTCCACTCCATGTATGAAGCCCCCGTAGATCTAGGTCAGTTTATTCTGTATTCTTGCAACATTCTAGTGCACTTGGGCTCCTTATATCCTTCCCAACCACTCTTCCATGAGATGCTTCAAGCTCTGTGTGATGTTGGGCTGTGAGTCTCAGCATGTGATTTGATTAACTGCTGAGGGTGAGAGGGCTCTGTTAAGTTAGACTCCTGTTGGTAAACATAGAACATATCATTAATAGTGTCAAAGATTGGCTCTCTCCCATGGGGTGGGTGTCAGGTTGGGACAGGTATTTATTGTTCATTCCATCAGACCTACTGTATCTTCATCTTTGTCCATCATGTAGTTAGGATAAATTTTGTTTGGAAGGTTTTTAGGTAGATTGGTATTTCCCTCCCACCACTATAGGTTCTTCCTGGCTAGAAGGGGGCTTTCTACACTCTCCTCTCCCATGCTGATAGGTCCATAATGGAAATGGCTCTGAAATTTTCTTTCTTTGTTGGGTCTTCGTGTGGTTTAAGGTGTTAGAGTGACTGTAGCCTCATAGAATGAATTTGGAAATACTCCTTCTGTTATATTTTGTGGAATAGTTTCAGAATGTTGGAATGAGGTGCTCTTTTTTTTTCTTTAAAAATGAATTTATAACAACAGTAAAAATGTCACCGTTTAGGACAATTCTTTTGAAAAAAAAAAGTACAATCAACAAGTAACTGAAGAATAAAAAGACAATGGGAAAATTAAGAATAGTGTATAAAACTCATCTGAGTGAGCAGAAGGTAACATACACGACATCTCTACAGACACTGTGCCTAAGCAGTTATTTGGGTAAGTAAATTAAAACTGCAGTGGGATCATATTATACATTCTTTAGGTTACATGAATTTTATGAATAACTTTCTGTGTCCATCCTGTAGGATCCATCTTTGGAAGTCTGGTAGAATTCCACACTACAACCATCTGGCTCTGGGATTTTTTTGGTTGGGAGACTTCTGATAACAGCTTCTATTTTTTTAGAGGTTATAGGACTGTTTAACCTGCTTACCTGATCTTGATTTAATGTTGGCAAGTGACATGTATCAGGAAAATCTTCCATTTCCTTTAGATTTTTCAAATTTGTGGAATACAGTCTTTTGAAATAAGACCTAATGATTCTTTGGAGTTACACTCCCCTTTCCTATCTGATTTTGTTTATTTGGATACTATCTCTCTCCTTTTTTGTTTTTATAAAACATCAACAGCTCTTGGTTTCACTGATTCTTTGTATTGTTCCCATTTTTTCTATGACACTAACTTCAGCTATGAGTTTGATTATTCCCTCCTGTCTACTCCTCTTAGGTGTTTACTTCAGTCTGTTCTAGAGCTTTTACATGTATTTTTAAATTGCTACTATGAGTATTCCTTAATTCTTTTTAGAAAGGCACTTAATGCGATGAACCTTCTCCTTAGCACCGCTTTCATTGTGTCCCAGAAGTTTAGGTATGTTGTCCCTTTATTTTAATTGAATTCTAGAAAATCTATATTTTCTTTCTTTATTTCTTCCCTCACCCAATGATCACTGAGTCATTCAGTTTCCATTAGTTTTATAGATTTTCTATTGTTTCCATTGTTATTGAACTCTAGCTTTAATCCATGGTGGTCTGATAAGATACAAGGGGTTATTATAAATTTCTTATACTTGTTGAGGCTTGCTTTCTGACCAATTCAATGGGCAATCTTGAAGAAGTTTCTGAGAGGTGCTGATAAGATGATATATCCATTTTTGTCTGGGTGAAAATTCTGTAGATATCTGTTGGATCCATTTGATTTGAGCATCAGTTAGTTTAATTGTTTCTCTATCTAGTTTCTGTTTTCATGACTTGTCTTTTGGTGAGTGTGGGGTTTTGAAGTCTTCCACTATTACTGTGGATATAAGTGTATTATTTAAGCTTTAGTAATGCTTCTTTTACAAATGTAGGTGCCCTTGTATTTGAAGCAAAATATTCAGAATTGAGACATCATCTTGGTGGATTTTTGATATGATATGTATCCTTTTACTATGATATGTATCCTTTCCCATATCTTTTGAATAAATTCGGTTAAAAGTTTATTTTATTAGATATTAGGATGGCTTCTTTCAATTTGCTTCTTGGGTCCATTTCCTTGAAAAAGCTATTTCCAGCCCTTCATTCTGAGGTAATGTCTTCCTTTTTTGTTAAGATGTGTTTCTTGTATGCAGCAGTCCTATTTATGCATCTATTCTGTTAGTCTGTGTTTTGTTTTGTTTTGAGGAATTGAATCCATTGATGTTGAGTGATATTAATAACTAATGTTTGCTAGTGCTGGTAATTTTGATTTTTCTGGCTGTAGTGAGTTTCTGTGTTTCTCTCCTTTTGGTTTTGCAGCAAGGTGTTTTTTTATATCTTATTTGTTTTCTTGGGTGTGGTTAACTTTCTTTGCTTGGGGTTTTCCTTCTAGTGTACCTTAACGCTGAGAAGCATAGACATTGGTGTTTTGGGGTCCACAGCATAGCCTCTTATTTACTGTGCAGTCACTAGAGTCCTAGCACTCAGTAACCATGTGCACTGGGCACCACCATTTTGAATCCTCTTCAAATCTCCATTTTTTTAAATTTTTCATTAATTACACTTTATTCATTCTGCATCCCCCCATAAGCCCCTCCCTCCTCCCCTCCCACTCCCACCCTCCCTCCTCCCTCTGCTTGAATGCCACTCCCCAAGTCCACTGATAGGGGAGGTTCTCCTCTCCTTTCTGATCTTAGTCTATCAGTTCACATCAAAAGTGGCTGCATTGTACTGTACTATGGCCTGGTAAGGCTGCTCCCCCCCAGGGGGAGGTGATCAAAGAGCAGGCCAATCAGATTATGTCAGAGGCAGTCCCTCTTCACATTACTATGTAACCCAATTGGACTCTGAACTGCCCTGGGCTACATCTGTGCAGGGGTTCTGGGTTATCTCCATGAATAGTCCTTGGTTGGAGTATGAGTCTCTGGGAAGACCCCTGTGTTCAAATTTTCTTGTTCTGTTGCTCTCCTTGTGGAGACCCTGTCCTCTCCAGCTCTTACTATTTCCCAGTTCTTACCTAAAATTCCATTCACTCTGCCCAACAGTTGCCCCTCAGGCTCAGCATCTGCTTTGATAGTTGGAAGGGCAGAGGCTTTCAGAGGCCCTCTGTGGTAGGTTCCTAGGTTTTTTCCTGTTTTCTTCTTCTTCTGATGTCCATCCGCTTTGCATTTCCAAATCTCCATCTTTTAAATGGAAATATTTTTTTTCTGGTGCTGGAGAAAGACACAGGACCATTTTCTAACTAAGGACACGCTACACACTATACTATCTTCCATCTTATAGATAATATTTCTATTTGTGTTTAGTAGCTCTAGCATTATTCCAAGGGGAATAATTTTAATCTCGCTACATAACTGGGGAGACACCTAAACAAACTAAGCACCTTCAAAAAGAAATGCATATCAGAGAGAGGGAAAATGAATTTCTCTTAAAGATCAACCAGTAATCTGTGTGGGCCACTCATATAAAATTTTGTCTCTCTTCAGCTGCATCCATTTTTGAGGAAAATTAAAGTGACAAATGCTGCTGGAAATGAAATAAGCTTTGATGAGAACAAGAATATTATGGAAACATATGATATACAAAACTTTATTGCACATAGTAAGCAAAATTCACCTACCAAGGCTGCTCCTCCCACAGAGGGAAGGGGAGGTAAAAAAGCCAGTCATTGGGTTCATGTCAGTAATAGTCGCTGTTCCTCTTACTAGGGTAACCCACTTGGATACTGAGCTTGTGATTAATATAAAAAAATAAAAATTATAAAAAAATTAAACACACACAATATGTACATTTAAGTTATTTAGCCTAAAGTATTTTAAGTTAATGTTCAATATTATGACCAGTTTTTCTGTGTTGCCTTCAGACTCCTCAATCTGTATGTACACAGAGCTGTAATCCAGGATTCTGGAAAGTTCTACAAGAAGAAAGACCGATCTGCTGTTCTTCTTGTGTATTTTGTCCAGAGTGGCACATTTCCAACCAGACAGGTAGAAAAATAATACCTGTCCTCAACTGCTTGGGAATGTAGTAGGGGAAAGTTATGAAGTGACTATGGTGTCATAATGCAATGTTGTTCTCCATGTCTCTTTCCCTCATCCCTGAATCCATTAGTAATCACTGCTGATGCCACAAAGTGTGTGAAGATTTGAGTGGCAATTCTCATCCTATTGTGTCATATGAAAACTACTAAAAAAAACCTTGCCTTTTGGTGCATGACATGGCTATCTCCATGGTATAGGTTCCCCATTAAATGTGAGATCCCCACTTGTCCAGAATTGATTTTTATTTCTGCAATAAACAAACCTAATAATTTTTGCCTGAAGATAACTCCAGGAAAAGTACATGTGTGATTGTTTCTTGAATGCATGAGAAATTGAATTGCATTTACAACACTTACATTTGTCATCTTCAGTATCAACAATAGTAGAAAAAGCAAGTTGATGTAAATAAAAATATGGTTACCTGTTTAGGGTTATGGTCAAATGTGTGATAACATAGACAAATAACTTCATATGGCATGTGCAGGTTGTATATTTAATACAAACAAACACACACAAATAAACATATAATAAATAAGATGCCATGAATTTGAGAGAGAATAGATATAAAGTGGCTTGAGAAGATGTTCTTGGCAAAGAACAAGAAGAGGTATAGTGAGATAATTATGTTATTTTTAAAAATGAAAATTTTTATAAGAAAATAAAAAGTCAAAATGAAAATACATTAATATAATGATGAGAATCTACTATTTTTTTATCATATTCAAAAGGCCAACCCTTAGACAACTGGATAACAAACAAAACTTTTTATGTTTTATTGAAAACAATAAAATGTTGAAAGATTAAATAAATATTCTTTATATTCTGAGATCTACTGCTACCATAGGTTAAATTCTTTGCAGTGTGATATATGACTTCACATACTATGTTGAAGAGATATGGAGAGAGCAGGCAGTCGTGCCTTGCACCTGATTTCAGTGGGATAGATTTAAGTTCCTCTCTGTTTAGTTTGATGTTGGCTATAGGCTTGCTGTATATTATTTTTACTATCTTTAGGTATGTGCCTTCTATTTCTGATTCCTCAGAAATTTTTAACATGAATGGGTGTTGGATTTTGTCAAATGCTTTTTTTGGCATGTAAGGAAATGATCATGTGTTTTGTTTTGTTTTTCTCTTCAGTTTCTTTATGTGGTGGATTACATTGATAGATTTCTGTAGACTGAACCACTCCAGTATATCTGGGATGAAGCCTACTTGGTTATGGTGGATGAGATTTTTGTTGTGTTCTTCGATTTAGGTTGCAAGTAGTTTTGCACCAATGTTCATAAGCAATATTGGTCTGAGGTTCATTTCTTTGTAGGGTCTTTGTGTGGTTTAGGTATCAATGTGACTGTGGCCTCATACAATGAGGTTGGTAATGTTCCTTTTGTTTCTATTTTGTGGAATAGTTTGGAGAATATTCTTATTTCCTCTTCTTTGAAGGTCTGGTAGAATTCTGTGCTGAAACCATCTGGACCTGGGCTTTTTATGATGGGGATTTTTTTTATTACAGCTTCTATTATCTTAGGAGAGATAGGACTATTTACTTTATTTACCTGATCTTGATTTAACTTTGGCAAGTGGACTCTATCAAGAAAATTGTGCATTCCATATAGATTTAAAAATTTTGTGACATATATGCTTTTGAAGTAAGACTTTTCTTTTGATTTTCTTGGTGTGTGTCTTTACATACATGTTTTCATTTTTTATGTTGTTCATTTTGATAGTGTCTTTCTACCTTTTAGTTACTTTAGCTAAGAGATTGTCTATTTTGTTGATTTTCTCTAAGAACCAGCTAATGGTTTTGTTGATTCTTTGAATCATTTTGTTTTTAGTATATTGATTTCAGCACTGAGTTTGATTAATTAAAGCCATCTACTCCTCTTGGGTGTGTCTGTATCTTTTTGTTATTTTCTGGATCTTTCAGGTGTGTCGTTAAATTGCTTGTATGAGATGTCCCAAGTTTCTTTATGAAGGCACTGAACACTATGAACTTTCCGCTTAGCACGGCTTTCATTTTGTCATAGGAGTTCGGGTATGTTTTGCCTTCATTTTCAATTAATTCTTGAACATCTTTATTTTCATTCTTTATTTCTTCCATGACACACCTGTCATTGAGTAGAGAGTTGTTCAGGGTTGATATATGTGCAGGTGTTTTGCTCATTTTGTCATAGCCGAGGTCCATTTCTAGAACATGGCAGTGTAATTGGATACAAGGGGTTATTTCAGTCTTCTCATTTCTGTTGAGATTTGCTTTGTTCCTGATTTTGTGGTCAGTTTTGGAGAAGGATCCATGATGTGCAGAGAAGAAAGCATATTTGTTTGTGTCTAGGTGAAAATTTCTGTAGAAATCCCTTAGATCCATTTGATTCATGACCTCTGTAATGCTTATCACTATTTAGCTTCTGTTTCAATGATATGTCAATTGGTGAGAGCATGGTGGTGAAGTCTCCCACTATTACTAAGTTGGGACTGATGTGTGATTTCAGCTTGAATGTTTCTTTTACAATGCAGATGCCCTTGTATATGAGGCATAGTTTTTCAAGATATTGATGTCCTAAAGGTGGATTTTTCTTTGATGAAATTGAAGTATCCTTCCCAATCTTTTTTGATTAATATTGGATAGAAGTCTGTTTGATTAGATATTAGGATGCTAGTGCCACTTGCTCATTCTAGCACTTTAATCAAAGGTAGTGTCTATCTTTATGGCTGAAGTGTTTCATGTTTGCAGCAGAATGTTGGATCCTGTTTGTGTAACCATTCTGTTAGAATGTGTCTTTTTCTTGTACTGTTGAGTCCATTGATGTTGGTAGATATTAAAAACCAATGAATGTTAGTTCTTGTTATTGTGGAGTTGGTGCTAATAGTATGTTGTGTGCTTGTATTCTCTTGATTTTTTTATGATGTCATCTATATCCTGTGCTTCTTGGGTTTAGATTATCTCATTGGTTGGAGTTTTCCTTCTAGTAGCTTCTCTAGGTCTGGATGCTGCAAATATATTGTTTAAATTTAGTTTTGTCATGGAATATCTTGTTTCCTCCATCTATGTTGACTATAACTTTTGCTGGGTCACTTTTGCTGGCATCTGTGGTCTCTTAGTGTCTGCATAACATCCACTGAGGCCCTTCTGGCTTTCATAGTCTCTGATGGGAAGTCTGGTGTGATTCTGATAGGTCTGCCTTTATATCTTATTTGGCCTTTTTCCTTGCTGCTTTTATTTATTTTTTTCATTGGGTAGATTTAGTGTTTTGATTATTATGTTGCACAAGTATTTTCTTGTCTGGTCTAAAATATGTTGTGTTCTATAAGCCACTTTTATTTTTAAGGCTATCTCTTTCTTAAGGTTGGTGAAACTTCTATGATTTTATTGAAAATAGATTCTGGACCTTGGAGCCTGGAATAATTTGTTTATTTTATTGCTATTATTCTTAGGTTTCATCTTTTCATGGTCCTGGATGTCTTGAATGCTTTGCATCAGAAACTATCCTTTTTATTTCCTTTGAGAGATTTACCAGTTACTTCAACTACATCTTCAATGCCTGAGATTCTCTCCCCAATTTCTTGTATTCTGTTGTTGATGCTTATCTCTATAGTACTTGATCACTTTTCTAAGTGTTCCATCCCCAGTTTTCTTTGTTTGTGGTTTCTTTATTAATTCTAATTTTCTAAGGTCATGAATAATTTTATAACTTTCACATGTTTGATTGTGGTTTCCTGTCTATGATGGACTCTGTTTGATTGTATTTGCCTGTATTTCTTTGAGAGATTAGTTGTTTTCCTCTTCATATGCCACAAATAAATGAATAAGCATAGATTTAAGGTCATTTTCTTGTGTTACAGCTACATTAGTATATCCATTGTTTTGGGGGGTTTTGGTGGAGCCATGGTGTCCTGGTTTTTGTTGACTGTTATTTTATGCTAGACTTTTGCCATGTGGTTTTCTGTAGCCTTAGCTGTTTGTTCTGGGAACCTGCACCAAAGACTGGACCAGCCTGTCTTTGGAGTCTAGTGTAGCATTCAGGAATATGAGGAATTTGCAGTGGCTCAAGAATGGGTGCTGGCAATTCAGATGACAGTGTCTTGAAGGGCAGTGAACAGGCCAGGTAGTGAGCAAAAAAAAAAAAAAACAGATGGGGGCAGGTGAATTGAAGGTCAGGGAGTGTGCATGCATGGGAGCCCTGATGTTTGGGGTGCAGGTGCTGCTGCTGGTCATAAACATTGAGCATATGCAGATGCCCCAAAGGGCTTCAGGCCAAGGTGACAACAGTGAGGGTTAATCAGAAGAAAGCTGGGCTGCAGCTTATAGGCCTGCCTAAAACTGTGTTCCTTGTATGCAGATTCCTCTCTGCTCTGCCATATTGGATCTGGGATCCCTGTGTTTCTCTTGTTCCCCTGGTGTCCACAGGTTGACCAGAGGAACTGTGGCTTGGTGGCTGGGATGCTGTCCCAGTAATCCTGATGTTGACCTCAGGGGAGCAGGAAGAATCTGAGGTCAGGTTGCTATAGCTGAGAGATCCTGCAGGTCCAAACTCACTGGAGTATGTGGAAGGGCATGCTGGATTATTAAATAATTTGTTTATGTACTACTGCAGCATCGAATCATACTTTTCCTCCTAGTCCCTCTCTGTCACCTCACTTGCCAACCCATGTGCCCTTTCTCTCTTTCTTTTCAGAAAAAAAGAAGCCTCCCAAGGATATCAACCAGCCTTGGCATATAAAGCTGCAATAAGACTATGCACAACTTCTGCTATTGAGGCTACACAAGGCAGTCTAATTATGAAAAAGATATCCAATGGCAGGCAAAAGTCAGATACAGCTTTGATGTTGCTGATAGGTGCCCCCCATGAAGACCAAGCTGCACAATTGTTATACGTGTGCTGTTAGAAGTCCCACGAGGGCGAAGCTGCACAATTATTACATATGTACAGAGAGCACCAATCTGTCCCATACATGCTTTCTTCTTGGCAGTTCGTTCTCTGTGAGCCTGTACCAGGAGCCTTTCTGTGGGGCCATCCTCACCATGAAAAAGAGAGTTGGAGTATGTTTGCAAACAGGGTGCTCCACAGAGTAGATGACGGGTCAGTAAGGGAAGGGAGTGAGTCAGGTGCAGTGGTCAGAGGAATCTCTCAGTTGACATTTAAAATTCAGACATTTCTGTAGCTCTGATATACTATCAACAAGGTGCTTCTTTATTTATACAAGTTTCACAGTTCAAACACAGACTAATGATGATACAAGTGGTACAGAGTGGGTGCTTGATTTTTTTTCATTACTTATCCAGGATTACAAGTTCAGCAACAATTAAAAAATACAAACAGAAAAGATATTATTATTAGCCCCATGATTCTAAGGAATCTAAAAATGTCTCCTGCAAAGAAAACATATTTAATGTATGACAGTTTGCTTTTAGACTGGCAGTGTTTGTAGTATGAGTGCAGTCCAGAAAAACAGAAAATACTTTAACAGGTCTTTGTATGAATAGCAAATACTAATAAATAACTCCTTTTACTATATGCATCATCATCATGCTATTAAGTAGAAAAAGTTTATTTTAGTCAATCTATCCTATTTACTGAGTTCTATTCCATCAGAGGTGTATCCTCTATGATCTCCTATCTTTCAAATACCTTTTCAGGGAGCTCTAAACCTATAATGAAAGGAAGTCTTAAATCTTGAATCTCCTGGATCTCATGGTTTGCATAATGCCTTGTTTACTCTGCGCCAAAATACTGTTTAGGGGAAAATACCCCCAGAAAACTTCTGAAATAATGGCCTCACCTCTAATCTGCTTATCTGTGCTTAATGATGTCCTAGGCAGAAAGATTTCCAAACAGTGGACACATAAAGTTAAGTTTTGGATTTTCATAAAAAGACTCAAACATAAATTTTTGTAGAAAAAAATATTCAAAATGTTAGAAGAACAGTGATTTTAACAATCTGCTCAGCTTTGCTGGAATTCCATCAAGCAAAGTGGATGACTCTCACCAACTCCAGTGAATATTACTGTGCCATTTTCTCCTTTTTGATGTAATGATTTAAAGATTTATAGACCTCTTGTGTAACATATAGGAATTTTTTTTAGTCTTCAGAAGATTACTAGAAGAACATTTGTGAAAATTAGAACAATTCCAAGGATTACTCTTGAATTATAATGAAAGGACAAAGAATCCTGTCCTGAGTCAAAGAATGCCAAAGAATTTAGAAATTTATTTGCAACTTCTACAGCTGAGATAGGTACTGGTTAATTTGAGCTTAGAGCTGCAATTTGTTGATGCAAGTGTTGTATGCTTACCAACAAATCAGAATTGTTTCATAGACCATGGATGTGGTATCTAACTTCTTCGCATGTTACTTTGGAAAAATATATAGAATTGAGGTAATAAATATCTACTGAAACTGTGAGTAACAAGAAAAATGAGAAGAACCCATGATAGTGGAATCAGAGAAGTGCATTTGTATACACTGATATGATCAAAACACTATACTTAGAAATTTAAATCACTTAATTAAAAAAATACACTTGAAGGATTACTTGACAGTTTTACCTTCTCTGAATATGAGTAATATAGATTTCACTTTAATTGCCTTAGACAAACAGTAATAAACTCTTTAAATGAAACTTATTATTAAGTATCATGGAAAACAATAGAATTGGGATTTATAAAAAGTTCATGATCTTGGCACTATCATGAAGCAGAATATGCCAGGCCATACGAATCATTGAAAAGAACTCTTATGAATTAAATGTGCAATGTGTAAATACATGTATAAGCTGAAATGTTGATTCATTTCCTCCACACAGATCAGCAGGAGTGCAGTGTTTGCCTAAGTCAAGACTACCCAAACCCTGAGAGAAACCAGTGTTTACCCAAGGCAGTTACCTTCCTATCCCTTGAGGATCCTCTGGGCATGGTTCTGGCCTGCACAGCTCTGTTCTTCTCGGTCAGCACATTTATAGTTTGGGGGATCTTCTTTAAACACCGAGAATCAGCCATTGTTAAGGCCAATAACAGGACTCTCAGCTATATCCTGCTTGTCTCCATCCTCCTCTGCTTCTTCTGCTCCTTTTTTTTTTCATTGGACGCCCAAACACTGTTTCCTGCATAACGCAACAAATAACATTTGCACTTGTGTTCACGTTGGCTATTTCCACTGTTTTGGCAAAAACTATAACTGTAATTCTGGCCTTTAGAGTCATGAAACCAGGGAGAACAATGAGAAGGTTGTTTGTCTCAGGCATCTATAATGCTGTCATCCCCGTCTGTGTCCTGATTCAACTTATTCTCTCTGGAGTCTGGCTGGGAACCTCACCTCCTTATATTGACACAGATGTACACTCTGAACACCCTCATGTCATCATTTTATGCAACAAGGGCTCGGTTACTGCTTTCTATTCTGTGCTGGCATACTTAGGGACCCTGGCCCTAGGGAGCTTCACTATGGCTTTCCTGGTAAGGAACCTGCCTGACACATTCAATGAGGCCAAGTTCCTGATATTCAGCATGCTAGTGTTCCTTAGTGTCTGGGTCACCTTCATCCCTGTCTACCAGAGCACCAAGGGCAAGGCCATGGTGGCTGTGGAGGTCTTCTCCATGCTGGCCTCCAGTGCAGGGCTGCTGGGGTGCACCTTTTTCCAAAAGTGCTACATTATTCTCTTAAGACCTGATAAGAACTCTTTGAGATTTAGTAAAAAACAAAAAATAGCAAATAAAAATTGATCTTTTTGATGTATTAGTTTTCTAATATACCCATTAGCATACTAAAATTAAAATTTTCACCTACTTTTAAGAAACTTTTTCTGAAATATATATTTAAACAAGAATAAGAGCACCTCACTTTGTCTCACACTCATAGAATTGTATTTCAGAATAGAAGCTGCTATTGAAAACATATTTTAGTAAGTTATGCATGTTAATTATTGATTGTGGACACTTTTCATATTCAAAATGTAATTATATGATAGTAAGTGAGAAAAATAGTACATGAACTAAATACTTGTTCTCTTTGTTATTCTTGGGAGTATAGCAGGGCTTTGGGTGGTGTTTGAGATTCTTCTATAGAACAGGTAAGAAAATTGGTCTCTGGGAGGGGGAGGGAGCTTTTAAACAGGTTAAGCCATTCCAGAAAAAAGTGTAGAGGATTTTCTAAAAGGGAAAAAATAAATCTACCATCTGACCCTGCTCTCTTTTCCTAGACATATGTAAAAATAACTCAACATCCCACTCTAGAAATACTTGCTCAGTCACCTTCATTGCTATTTTATTCTCAATAGGTAAGAAATGGAAACTCATAAATATCTTTAACATGATAAATGGATAGGAAAAATATCATACACATAAATACATGTAAGTAGAAAAATTATAATTTAGGTAACCAATACCAAGAAGACAAATATCTCTCCTTCTCTACTCTGGGGCATCTATCTCCAAATGTTCAGATGTGAGTATTCACCACAGAATAACTGTAGAAACAAGAAAACATTTTGGGCAAATGATACAATGGCAGAGAAAAACTGATCTGCTTGTAAGTTATTCTAAATATGAAGGTGGATAAATATTTAAGAATTAAGTAAGTGAAATAACAATAAATATTTATGAAAGAATTTTAAGCAATCATACTGTGAATTATTTACATAAAATTCCCATAATACATGTAAGTCCATGCATGAATATAAACATGTTACAACCTAAATAATTTTAATAATGCACACAGATAAATATAGTTCACCACTGACCAAATAATCTTTTCTTTGCAACAACAGTCATGACTGAAGACCACAACCAATCACAAGGCAGAATTCTGGAGAACACTCACACCTGATACATCTACAAAATAATTCCCACATCTAAGGCTCAGTGATCATGCAGAACAGGTGATGAAAAAAAATTATATAAGGCAGAGGATCAGAATATGTTTTGGTAGTGTGTCTCCTAGTAATACTAGAAGCTACACCCAGAAGACTTACCAATAAAAAAAATAAAGAAAAAGGCTTACTAATATACCTGAATAAATGTGAACTAAGCATTGAAAAATGCTAATAGACATATGAACATGCCACAGGAAGAAACCAGTGGCCTCAATCCTATGCAAAAATTTATAGGGAACTAATAAAGGCTGACAGTGGGATAAATATTCTTCGCAGGAAAGGGCATAAAATCAGTTACTTATCCAAAATCAAACAACCAGCCCTGAAAACATGCATAGAAGTCACATTATTAGACTAAGCCACTTAGAATTAGAAGTCTATATCAAACATATATTGACATAATATGAATTCATGAAAAAAGATCATGAATTTGAAAGAAAGACAGGAGAGGTATTTGTGAATATTTGGAGGGAAGTAAAGAGAAGGCAGAAAATTATGTAATTATATTATAACCTCAAAAATGAAGTACATATTGGTTCATTAGTTCATGATTTTAAAATGAATTACTATTCAATAGTTGAGAAAATAAAATTTGCACCAAAATGGGTGGAACTAGTAAAAAAGCATGTTATCCGAGGTAATTCAACCTCAGAAAGACAAACTTCACATATTTTCTCTTCTAAGAGAAAAACATAGCTGAAACCTGAGTATGTATGTACTCAGATATGAGTCTATATCTGGCAGTTACTGCAAAAACTAGGAATTAAAAAGGGACCGTTTCCAAGGTGAGAATGGTGCTGCACTGGAGGCAGTAGAATACAGCGGGGTATAACTGATTTCAAAGAGGAAATGGGAAAAATATGAGGGCGTTATAATAATCAGGGAGGTGAGATTGAGAGAAATACAAAAGAGAGGATAGTAAAATATCAATAAGGATTGTCAAACAACAGTCCTACATTGCTGTGATGCTGATGAACCACAACAATGATCGACATCACATGATAATCCTAAGGATGAAGTAAAGACACACATATCTTGGCAATAACCAACCTAAAAAATTCCTAACCTCATCCTAAATATCTATCATTATATTCACAGATAAGTGTGATCTTTATCAGAAATTTTAGAAACTTTTTTTTGTAATGGAGAAGGAAGGAGTACAAACATTTAAGAGACAGAGGATCAGGCATTTTGATATAAGATTTTATTTCCTCATTATACCTATTGTTACACTGGAAAATATAAGTGTATGGGAGTGTTTGGAAGAAAAAGTAGGGGTAATTATGAAATTATAACTGATAAATATAGGAAATAATCAAAAGAATAAATAAAATCACCAATGTTTCTTTGCTTATATTTTCTTTGCTTATATAGTTGATGGGATTGAATAAAATTCAAGGAAAAGAAAGGGCAAAATATAGTCCCTCTCTTTGTAAAATTGAGGAGCTGGAAGATTAATTTAGTGTGCTCTCCATTTGCAGTGCTTTCTTAGACCATGATTACTTCTTTGAAATTTTTATTTTATTTGTTTAATTTTTGAGACTAAGAGCCATTCATTTGGGGAAGTTCAAAAGGCATGTGAGCTTTCTGGAAGGGAGAGCTGGTATTTCATAAGGTCTGAATCCCAATGCACCCAGAATTGCTCCAGACACTGACACTCCTTTATTCTGTGCTACTGTGTCTCAAAATTTCTGGCTTGGCATGAACACTCACTTTTTGGGTTTTTACAATCTCTGATTGGATAACTTTCTATGGGATCTCTATGAAGATGCAATGCTGTTCACATGAATTAATTCCTGATTATGGAATTCCTGATTTGACTAAAACAATCTTAGAAGTTAACTTGTTCTAAAACAATTTTACAATTTTATGGTAGCAATAAATACCTTTCTGGATGCCTCCCAATGCCTCACTAGGATTGAGATAGATTTGTGGCTTCAGAGAAGTTCTCACTCTAGGGATGGCTCCATTAATTCTTGTACACACCATAAATATAGGGATGTTTACTGGTCACCAAACCCAAAATATAATGGGGACATATATCTCCTTGCAACCTCTTCGACCCTGTTAACCTTTAATACTTGTCAACCTTTGTCACTATGAACTTCTATAATGGATACCCAAATATGAAATGTTTAGTTTTAATGAAAATACATGTAATCTGTTGCATTTTCAAATTCATCTTTATCTGTAAACATTTTTGACTATGAAGTAATTCCTTTGTTTCAGAAATATAAAAGCTATGAAAAGACAATAGAAGCATTGAAGCCCATTGGGATTTGCTTCATCTATGAATTGTAAATATAAATATTGATATGTTTGCATGAAATATGTCTTTTTTTGTACATGTTTTTGAATGTATGTCAATTCCCTAGCTACAAGGAGCTCCTTTTTATCACCCATGCAATATATGCATGAGTATACACAGGTTTATATGTCTGATCATTTGTTTATGTGTAAGCATGACTATTTGTCTATGTGTAAGCCATAACAGCTGGTCGAAGATATTTTCCCCAAGGGCAGCCTTAATATGCTACAGTTTCAGCAGGGGAGATGCTAGCTGAAATCATCATCATCATCATCATCATATGTAAGCTTGTGGGAATTTCTTAGTTAAATTTCTTGTTCCATCTACTTTTATTCAGTGAGCTTATGTGCCTGAGACTTCTCTCTTTATCTCCATTTCTCTTTCAATTGCAGAGGGTAAATGGGCCCCTAAATCTCTATCAGTCCTCTGAGCTTACCTCAGAGAGAGGACAGAGGATTGCCACTGATCCCATAGAGGCCTGAAGAAAGTCTCTGATTAAACAAGCCTGGAGCTCTTTGTCAGTCTAATTAAGATCATCTGTTGTTAAACAATGAGGACATTAGGGAAAGAGTGATTTTGGTGGCAGAGTGAGCAGAAAGCCTTAAGTAGCTCAATTGCTAAAGCAGCAGGCTCCAAGAATGGAGGTTGGGGGTTCACACCTAAATAAAACTATTTATTTCCTCATCAAGATGCCCAAATAAATTAAATTTTGGTATAGAGTAAGATACAAATATCAGTCCCTGACCATGAATTTACCTGCCTCACTTTTTCCACCCTGGGTATTGACTTTTGGATATTAACAGTTACAAATTATTTTAAGGCTATAATTTCATTACAAAATTTCTTCCTTCCATTTTCTCCCTCCAGGCCTTCCCACATGTTCCCAACTGCTCACCTTCAAATTCACGGCTTCTTTATTCATTGTTATTTCATGTGTTATATACATGTATTTTGAAATATAAACTGATGATTTTTTATAATGCAATCTGTAGGTATGTTTTCAGGGCTGAACAATATATATCCTTTTATTAGTAAACTGAATATTCTAAGTGATTGTAGTTAAATTATAGTTAAATATAAGAATGAAAGCAACCAATCATAATCATTTTTTGAAAATCTAAGGATAACACCAAAATCAACAAAATAATGGGAATTTATAAACATGTTCCAGTAAAACCTGAGTAGTAACAGACTCAATTCTACAACAAAGTGGCAAAGATTGTTAAACAAAAAAATCAATTAGAATTTTTGCTGCCTTCAAGAAAGTTTAATACATCAATGATAGTGATTTGATTTATTATTTTTATTTCTATTATTTTTCAATTCTGATATAACTTTAAGCATAATATAACTTCGTCATTACCTCTCCTCATTCCTCTTTCCAAACACTCCCATTCCTCATTGCTCTTTTGTAAAATTATGGTGTCTTTTTTCATTGTTATTACACACACACACACACACACACACACAATGTTGGATCATAGCAATAGAAACATTAACAAAGAAAAAAATCTCAGACTATAAAATGCTTCCCCCCAAACTACCCCATGCTCAAGAATAACTGCCACCATACACAATTCATTAATGAAACCTCAGAGGCAGGACTAAGGCCAGAAATTTAGACACTGAACCACCACAATATGTTCTTCTCCCCATCAAGCCACTTAAAACCTGCAGCCCATGGTACTACAGTACAGAATCTCCACTCCCCCCTCAAAAGTCTAATGTGTCAGTGTTCTGTTTGAGAGAAAAATCCTCCACTTGGAAATACCCATCTTCTCTCTTTTAATTCCATGTCAACTGCAACAATCCTGATTTAACAGACACTACAATGTGCAGTGAGGAAAGCAGAGAATCATAGGTTCATATTTTAAATGTCTTCATTCAACTAAACTTTAAATTGTAAAAAAGTAGACTTCTACAGTTATAAAATCTAACAACATTAAATCAAGATGAAGTAAATTATTTACACAGACACATCACAAACATGATAGAAACAGTAATTTAAATCTCTCAATTAAATGTAAAAATAAAAGAAAGCAAGCCTAGCTCCAGATATTCAGCATGAATTTTACAGGGGTCTCAAAGTACTCACTGCAATACTCCTGAAAGTATTCCACAGAAGGGAAAAGGATAAATTAAAGGAAAGATATTCCAAAATTTTGTTGAGATACCAGTATTATCTTGATAACAAAAAAATAAACTTCTGAAAATTAATAATGCAACCTAATATTGTTAACTAATTAATAACTTGTGTTAAAGAACTTCTATATAGGTACACAGTTATGTGTACAAGAGATGTACTAACTTACCTAATATACTATGACTAGAAGCCGTGATTACAGACTATGTCAATATCAATGTCAAATATTACTGATTCCCATAATACTAAAAAATACATAGTATACTAAACATTCACAGTTCTTTTATTTACTTACCATTGACTGAATGAAAAGTTCAATTGACTTGCTCAGCCATCTTCTCAATGATACTCTCCTTGAAGGCTTAATGTACGTTTAAATGAGTCCTAAGTTTATATCTTGTTGGTTTGAAACCCAAACATTATACTTATCACTAACATCTTGAGATATGGCCTGGGCTCATGAGCACTGTCTGTGTTCTAAAATTTAATAATGGAAACACAGTTTTAGTTTCACCTTCAACTTACCTTATATAACCTGTGAAAGCATTTACTTTTCAATTACTGCTGACTGTAGAACAAGCTATTTATCATCCACAAAAGGATCTTCTTAAAGTTTTGTGTCATAAATATAGATTGTATTTTAGGTGAAATGGCTGCTTTGGATCTGATCCCTTTGTCTGTATCTTATGGTATTGGACATATTGGATGAAATTATAAAAATTTAATTTTTTTAACTTGTTATATTTTTACATTGATTACCCATACATCTTTTTATGACTTCTTTGTCATTTTTATTAATTTTTTAATATTATTACAGTTTATTCCCTTTGAATCCCATCTGTAGTGTCCTCCCTCATCTCCTCCCAAGCCCTTCTCTAAGTGCACTGATAGGTGAGGTCCTCTTCTCCTTCCTTCTGCCCCTAGCATCTCAGGTCTCATCAGGACTGGCTGTATTGTCTTCCTCTGTGGCCTGGCCAGGCTACTTAGGGGGGGGGGGTGTTCAAGGAACCTGCCACTGAGTTCATGTCAGAGACCGAAGTTCATCTCATCCTAGGAAAACATTTGCTGAAATATATTTAAATTTAATGTCTTCAAATCAGTGCTTTCAGTCCCAAAATCATGTCAGATAATTATCGACATAGACAAATAGTCTGTGATAGAACTTTTCTCATTTAAAATTATAAATTTAATTATAAGAAAAAATGTTGTATTGGCTTGACCACAGTAAATTACTTACCAATGATGTTAGATCCTAACAGTTCCCGTGCTTATGAGTGAGGCTTCTCTGCCATGGTAGAAGCCCCTGCTTGTTTTAGTCTTTTATAGACCCATTTCTGTTTTGCTCAATAGCATTTTACAGAAGGCATAGGCCACTGCATACACTGCATCCCATATGTTGTGGTTTGGACTCACAAAATGGTCATCACACCATTTTTTTCTGGTTTAATCTTTATAGAAATATTTTCTGGATATGGTTTATGATTTTCAGATAACATAGCAGGAAGTGAGCAATCAAAATTGCCAATCCAGAATTTATGGAATTATGACTCTTCTGGGTACTGGGAGAATATAGGTGCCTCGAGAAAATGCTTTAAGCCAGTGATAGTTCTTGTCTTTGAATATGAGAAGCTTCCTCTGAAAAAGTTTACCAAACCATTCTTATTTGATACAGACTCTAAATATAATGTGTTGTTTTGCCATGTCCCACACCTTCCATCTGTTTGAAAATATTTTATTTACAGTGCAGAAAAACATCAATTATTCAGATTACTATAGAATACCTGCACACTTAACTGTGTATGTTGGTTCAAATAAAGCAAATCAACACCAAATAGTATCCATGTTTCAATTGAAACATGTAAAAACCACACAGATATCTTTCTTACTTTTCTTCCTCCCTTTCCTCTTCTTTATCCTCCTCCTTTTTTCTTTGCCCATGTATGTATGCCTTCAGGCCAGCAGAGGTGGCAGGATCCTTATGTACTGAGTTGAGAGAATCCTAACCAGTAAGCACAGAGCACCTTAGCTACTCAGCCCCCTGCACCCTAAACACTATTTATTCATTGTTCAGCATGTGTGTATGCCTTCAGGTCAACAGATGTGGCCAGATGCTTATGTACTGAGACCAAGCACCCTAACCACTAAGAGCAGAGCACCTTACCTAATCAATCTCCAGCACCCTAAAATTATTGATACTGTCCTGCCTGCTCAGTTACCTGCAGGACAGCAAAGGGCACCTATATAACCTATACAAGCTTGTGCATAGCCTGAACCCCTGGAATCATGCACCTACCTCCTACAGGATGCATGCAGATATGGTGGGAGCCTCATGCACAAGCCGCTCATGGACTTCAGGGAGACAGAATGATGGACAGCCTCCCCATGTGAGTGGGACTCAAAGAGTTTAGGCAAACAGCTTGGAATAAGAAGGATGCTGACAAGGGAAAACCAGTCCGGCCAGTGACGCAGGTTAGTGGAAGTCCTGCCCCTTCAGGCTTTGCTTCCAGATCCACCCTGATGGGGGCAGACACTATGGAGCTCAGAGGCTCCAGAGGCTAACTCACGAACTCTCTGGCCTGGCCTCTGCTCCCGGGATGTAAACACAAAGTTTCTAGTCACAGACAGACCTCTATCCTTTCAGGTCTCACTTCGGAGTGTTCCCTGGTCAGGGAAGTACCAACCATTCCAAGATTTATAGCAACAGAAGTCCACCTGCCTGATAACTACAAACACACACACACACACACACACACACACACACACAGATAATAATAGAGGTCCCCTCATTCAGCCACTCTGAAATCTTATAAAAAGATTGGGATATATGAAACCCTCCCTTAATCAAATCCTTAAAAATCTAAGGTTTTGCCAGGCATGGTTGCACAAGCCTTTAATCCAGGCACATGAGAGGCAGACATAGGCTGTCTCTGTGAGTTCAATGTCAGCCTGGTTAACAGAGTCCAGGATTGTTAGGACCCAAAAATGATGATGTGCACAGCAGATTTTATATGAAAGGTTTATTGGATTGATATGAAGAGAGAAAGAGAAGGAGACAGGGAGACAGGATGAGGGAAGGGAGGGGATGCCTCGACAGAAAAGGGGAGAGGGTAAGAGGGTAAGAGGGCAAGAGAGACAAAGTGGTGGGTTGAACCTCTTAAGGAACAACACATAACCATGCCTGCCAGGTGAGCTACTTGGTCAGTGACACATGATGACATCATAGGTAGCTAGGCAACTGAGAAGCAGGCTACCTAAATGCTAACAGTCTTCCCTTTTTTTTTCCGTCTCTCCTCTCTGTTGCCTGGACCGTGGCCCCAGAGTCGCCTACAAATCCCAGAATCCGCTGGGTGCTGTTGCCAGCATCGTTTGCATGCGTTCCTTAGATTACCACCAGTTGGCTTGGCGAGGAGCATGGAAGTAGGCGCAGGAAACCTCCTTGTCCTCAGACCCCACACAGCCTTTTCCCTGCTCTCCGTGTCTGTAAATCTCTCTGCCATGCCATACTGTCGTTGGGATCAGGTGCTTTGTGACGTCACTGCCCCGCCCCTTGTCCACGAAGTCAAACACACAGCAGCTGCTCCTGCTACTACAGTAAAAAGTCCTGTCCCTGGTAGCTGGTCCTTGGGTCTCTGCACCTTTGATTATGTCACTGGGAGTCAGACACAGACAATAAATCTTTTTTTTTTTTTTTACATAAATACCACTCAGCTTTCTTTTGGAGGGGGACTTTTTTAAATTTTTTTTATTAATTACACTATTCATTTTGTATCCCCCATGTAGCTCCTTCCGCCCTCCCTTCCCAATTCCTCCCTTCCTCCCCTTCTCCACCCATGCCCCTCCCCAAGTCCACTGATAAGGGAGGTCTTCTTTTCCTTCCTTCTGATCCTAGTCTATTAGGTTTCATCAGGAGTGGCTGCATTGTCTCCCTCTGTGGCTTCTCCTTTCAAAATGGAGTCACCCAAGCTAACTTAAACTCTTCAATCACATAAGTAGAAAAGTAACTAAGATACCATGCACACATGATATATATATATATATATATACACCCAAAGTTAAAATGTAAGATTCTGCTGGAGACATAAATGTATTCTACTGCCAATCTGTGACTAGCGTTTCCCTTCTGTATCGCCTGTTTTGACTGGAGTATGTTTTCACAAACTCCACAAGAAAATGAGTGTCACAAATTACAGGCTAAAAATCGGGACTAGAGGGATGACTCAGCAGTTAAGAGGACTTGCTGTCCTGCCAGGGGAACTGAATTTAGTTTCCAGCATTCACATTGGGTTACTCCCAATGGTCTGTAACACCAGATCCAAGTAAGGACCCACGTTCCTCTCTAAACACACACACACACACACACAGAGAGAGAGAGAGAGAGAGAGAGAAAATGGAAAGTGAGAGGGGGAAAGGCTAGGTGTGTGTGTGTGTGTGTGTGTGTGTGTGTGTGTGTGTGTGTGTGACAGGATCTCCCATCTGTATTGTCTTTTAAAATCACATATAAACTAAAATGACCTTGATCCAATCATCTTGCCTCTAAATCCTGGGTGCTTGGATTCCAGGTGTGCAGCACCATACATCAGTTCAAGCAGTGGTGAAGATGGGACTCAGATTTTATTGTGGTTGCTAAGCATTTGGTCAACAGAGGAATCCTCAGACCATAGGTACCATTTCTCTGTAAAACAACTTAAGTTTGTTGAGCAACTTTTAAACAGATTCAGCCATTGCAGAAATCATTGTGTAGAATTCTCAAATATGTAATAATAAATGTACCATACAACCCAGCTGATTTATACCTTGACATATGCACAAAGTACTTGATATATCACTACAGAAATAATTGATCAGCCATGTTTCTTGCTATTCTCTTCTCATGGATAGGAAATTGAAACATCTAAACACATAAGTCAGACATAAATATAAATACATATACACACAAACATACATAGAAATACATACAGAACACATATGTCATACATATAAATAGATGAAACTAGAAAAATTATATTGATTTAGGTAACACAGATCCAGAAAGACAAATATCACTCATTCTCTATACTCTGAGGCAGCTAACTCAAAATCTTCAGATGTGAGTATTTACCATGGAATAACTGTAGAAACCAGGAAACATGGTGGGGAAGCAATGCATTTTGTACATTACAGTACAAAAAGCAGTGTGCAATTGATCTGATTTGGATAATATGGGGGAAGTACTCTAAATACAAAGGTAGATAAATGTAAAAGAAGGAAGAGTGTGAAATAACAATAAACATATGTGAACATCATAAACATCCTATAAATTATCTACATAAAATAGCTATAATACATGTAAGTCCATGCATAAGTATAAAAAGTACTTTAAATGGAAAATATACAATGAACACTTTAATAAATCACAGGGCTGATATGGGAGGGAGGGAAGCTCTCCTTTTCTGGGCAGAAAGGGGGAGGAGAAGGGGAAGAAGAGGAAGGAAAAATTGGGAGGAGTTGAGAGAGAGGCACCATTAGGGCTTATAGCACATAAACGTAAAGAAAATACAAATTGAAAAGAGGAATACAGCCATGTGAGGTCACAGAGAAAGCCTATGCAGCCAGTCCTGATGAGACCTGACAGGCTAGGATCAGGTGGAAGGGGAGGAGGTCCTATGCTATCAGTGGAGTAAGGGAGGGACATAGAGTCAAGAGGAATGGAGGGTAAGATTGTGAGGAGACGATGGAGGGGGCCACAGCCGGGATACAAAGTAAATAAATTGTAATAAATTAAAATAATAAAACAGCAGGGAAAAAAGGAATACCAATTATGTTGAATGATGACATCTCAGAACAATGTAGTACAATAAGTTTAAATGCTTGGGGCAAGACTGAAGAATGAGAAAAATATTTTGAGTCATTCAGAAAGGTAAACCAGAGTTCACACAAATCTTTCACTGACTTTTTACAAAGATTTACTTGGGATTTAGATAGAGCAATATCAGATCCAGATGCTAGAGAAATTTACTTGTACCTTTAGCTGATGAGTGTGTGAATGCTGAATGGAAAAGGGCTATTAGACCTTCAAGCTCTACATCTGCACCTTTTTCTGAATGCATTAAAACTACTATAGATATTAAGTGTAAAGCTAACAATTTGGTTGTGGTTGAACAAACAATTTCAAAAGATTTGTATGTTCAAAATGTACATTGCTCTGATTGGGTAAGATCAGCTCATTTCCTAAAGGACTGTTGACAAATGGTCCCTAAAGATAATTTATTTTTTTCTGGTAATAATCCAAGAAGAAAGTTTCCTGAGATATGTAGATTTGAGAGGAGCAGACCCAGGTCTTATGAATGTGGATCATTTAGATATGAAAGTGAATGAGGGGCCTAGATCAGACCCTATAAACACAATTTTAAATCCTGATCACTGGTCACTGATGCCTGAGCCCTGAAGCCTCAGGCTTAAGCCCTAAGTCCCAATCCTTGGCCCCTCTGTTATCCTTATGTAGTAGTCAATGCCATCATCATGTCTTGTAGCAGTAGCTTAGACATACTTCAGCTGCCTGTGACCCAACAAGGAGACATCAGGACTCAACACCTGAGACCTGAGACAAAAGGCAGAAAATAATATAGAATATTACACAGTACATTATATCACTATTTAGGAGGTTGTGACACTTGAAACGCTGGCCACATCCTTGGCCCTCCCCCAGCCCCTTGCATGTCAGGTGGGTCTTCAGCTCCACCCCTAATCTCCCTGGCCAATCCAACCTCTCATGTGATACTTCTGGCCCCTTCCTGGCTCCACTCACATCATGTGACCCCCTCTGGTTCTTCCTCTCTGGCTTCTTCCCTTCTCTGTCACCTGATTTCTTGACACCTCCCACTGACACTCCTTTAATCCCTCCCTACACGTGCAAAAAGTCTTCCCGAAGAGTCCTCCAGGCCTCATCTGTGCTAACACGGATGAGTCATAGACAGCTGATTTTGTGGTCAGTGTTCTCATGGTATCTCTGATACCCCTGGTTCCTTTGATTCTTCCCTTCCTCAAGAACTCCACACTTGTACCTTGCATTTGTTTGTGGGAATCTACATCTATTCCCATCATTTCCTGGAGGAAGTCTCTCTAGTCTCTGATGACAGTTCTTCTAGGCTCCCCTGGCCAGCTCTTCACACTCACTTATCTGGACATGTCCTAAGTCACAAAATATGACTTCAACCAGGCTATAAGAGAGTCCTGACAAGTATGGTGGCACACACCCTTAATCGCAGCACTTGGGAGGCAGAGGCAGGTGGATGTCTGTAGAAGAAAGGCCTGAATAGCCAGGGCTACATAGAGAAACCCTGTCTCAAAAAAACCATAATAATAATAATAATAATAATAATAATAATAATAATAATAAAACAAAAAATCTGAGCCAGGCCTGATGGCACATTACTGGGTTCTTTTCACAAGGAAGGTACACAGTAGAGTTTATAGATAAAATAGCAGATTGAAAAAAGATTTGAAAATTCATTTTATTTCATTTTTTAAGTCTCCATTACAATAAATTCTTAATGGGTTGAAAACAAAAGAAATCAAAGAAGGCAGGAGAAAGTACAGAAGATCCACAGGGCAGGGGTGTGGAGAGACACAGGGTTCTAATTATTTTGTAAAGAGAACATGTGAAGAAGAAAGATGTGAAACACTTGAAATATTTTGCATATCTAGTCCACATAACCACAGTGCCTCTCAGCTGCACCTCTTAAAAATGTTTTTTTCTTGGAATTCCTCTCCATTATGAAACCTTTATAATGATGAAAAATATAGATATATGCAAAGCCCTCACATTTTAAAACATTCATTAATGTCTCTCCAGTATGAATTCTTTAATGATGATGACTATACAAATGTGGAAGAGCTTCACCATGCTAAATGCACTCATAGTCTTTCAGTCCAATATGAATTCTTTCATGACTTTGAAGATGAGTGTGAAGAGCAACTTTTAGAACATTGGTTACATTCATAAGGTTTCTCTCCAGTATATGTTCTTTCTGTCATATGATATTACTATTACGTCAAGAAGCTTTATCACATTAGTTACATTCATAGTTTTCCTCCAGTGTGTATTCTTCTATGTACATGGAGATTATTATGATATGCAAAGGCTTTAACACATTGATTACAGTCATAGGGTTTCACTCCAGTAAGTGTTCTTGTTCAAGATGACTCTTACATGAAAAGCTTTTATGACATTGGTTATTTTCATAAGAATTTTCTGCAACATGCATTTTTATGTATTAGGAGATGACTGTGTTGTACAAAGATGATGCCAAACAGATTACATTCATAATGTTTTTTTCTTCAAGTTGTGTTCTTTTAGGTTTTCAGAGACTACTCTGAAATGCATACACTTTATCATATGAGGTACATTCATAAGATTTCTCTCCAATGTAAGTTCTTTTAGGTACTTCCAGATGACTATTCTGTGCAAAGACTTTACCACATTGGTTACATTCATAAGGTTTATATCCAGTGGGAGTTCTTTTCTGTATTAGGAAATTACTGTTACGTGCAAAGTCTTTGCAACTTTCGTTATATTCATAAGGTTTCTCTCAGGTGTGAGTTTTTTTATGTTTTAGGAGAGCACTGTAACATGCAAAGGCTTTAGCACATTGGTTGCATTCATAAGGTTTCTCTCCAGTGTGAGTTCTTTTATGTACTACCAGATGACTGTTCCGTGCAAAGGCTTTACCACATTGGTTACATTCATAAGGTTTCTGTCCAGTGTGAGTTCTTTTATGTAGCAGGAGACTGCTGTTATGTTTAAAGGCTTTACCACATTGGTTACATTCATAAGGTTTGTCTCCAGTGTGAGTTCTTTTATGTGCTACCAGATGACTGTTCCATGCAAAGGCCTTACCGCATTGTTTACATTCATAAGGTTTCTGTCCAGTGTGAGTTCTTTTATGTATCAGGAGATTACTGTTATGTTTAAAGGCCTTACCACATTGGATACATTCATAAGGCTTCTCTTCAGGGTGAGTCCTTTTATGTACTACCAGATGACTGCTCCGTGCAAAGGCTTTACTGCATTGGTTACATTCATAAGGTTTCTCTCCAGTGTGAGTTCTTTTATGTACTACCAGATGACAGTTATGTGCAAAGGCTTTACCACATTGGTTACATTCATATGGTTTCTCTCCAGTGTGAGTTCTTTCATGTACTAGGAGAGTACTGTTACGTGCAAAGGCTTTACCACATTTGTTACATTCATATGGTTTCTCTCCAGTGTGAGTTCTTTTATGTATTTGGAGACTACTATTACATGCAAAGGCTTTACCACATTGGTTACATTCATAAGGTTTCTCTCCAGAGTGAGTTCTTTCATGTACTATGAGAGTACTTTTACGTGCAAAGGCTTTTCCACATTCGTTACATTCATAAGGTTTCTCTCCATTGTGATTTTTTTCGTGTATTAGATTACTGTTACGTGCACAGGCTTTACCACGTTGGTTACATTCATAAGGTTTCTCTCCAAAATGTGTCCTTTTATGTGTTAGGAGGTGACTGTTATGTGCAAAGGCATTACCATTTTGGTTACATTCATAGCGATCCTCACCAATATGCATACTTTTATATGTGTGGGGACTAATGTGACGTGTAAAGACTTCGTCATATCGAGTATCTTCAGAAGCTTTCTCTCCACTATGACTATTTTCAAACCTGCAAAGATGAATGACACATATGAAAGCTTTACCACATTCATTACACTAATGAATCTTTTTGTCCATGTCACTTAGTTTTACAATTTGGTGTAAAATGTAAAGAGGAATTAAATCTTAAATTTTCATCATTATTTTTACATTCATAGTGTTCTCCTTCTCTCTAGGGTTTGCATATTTGAAAATACATGTGATGGTAAAAACATTTGTTACCTGGCTCACACTTACACTATACTTTCTTCTATAAGATGGTTTTCCATGTATTTGTAGAAAAATCCAAGACCTCAGAGCTTTAACACAGTGACTGGATGAATAAATGTCCCTATACTGTGTGCCATCCTAAATCTGCGAAGATAACTGTGACAAACAAACATTTATATATTCCTAAAACTTATATTTTCTGCAGTGTGATTTTGTGAGAATTACTAATGAAGTTAAGGAACCTGTTAATTGATGTTGGTGTATATTTTGTGAAAGTGTGTCAGTATAAGTAAATGCTGATTGCTGAGCCAGCAGAGAACTAAGTGCTGACAAGATTGTAGTATTGTTCTCTTTATGGCCCATTATCACCTGTCCTATATTTTGTAAACATTTGTCATTCCTTACTTATCTATTGGAAATAAAAGCTGACAACTGATAGTAGGGCAAAAATGGAGGGCAGAACTTCTGAGTGAGAGAGGGTTGCTGGGAAGAAGAAAAAAATCAGGCGATTCACCAGCAGGACAGTGAGGTCATCAAATGGACATGAACAGGAACAAAGAGGTAGAGCTGGCCAAAAAGTGGGACACTGTGTTAAGGTTTATTTGTGTTAGAGAAAAAGAGGGTTCAGAATCTGACCAGTTAAATTGACTAAACTTTAAAATATTACAAAGCCTCTGTGTCATTAGTTGTATTGCTTGCATCTCTGAATAGCCCATATAAAGCATAACAGGTATCACCTTTTAAACATCTATTCAAAATGGGGACTACTATTTATTTTAGTTGTTCTGGGTGGTCCATTGTTTCTTTCAATATACCTATAGTAACATGATTTGTATTCATTGTGATATATGATATAACTGTTAAAAGAAAAAAAAATAAATGACATGGTTTCACGTTGCATTCACAGATTTGATTTTTTTTTCATCAGAGACATGTGCTATAGGGATTATGGTTTTTCCACAACAACATTCTTTACTCTAAAAAACTGACCTTCTCACAAAACTTAGCAACATTACTACAAGTAAATAATTAACCCCAGCTTTACTATGGACTATATTGATCAGTATAATGTTTTGGACATACTTTCATTAACTATTTACCGTGAATACCTTTGGCAATATCTGAGTTGTAGGAGACTAAACAAATTGCAGTTCTACCTCATAGCGCTAATGACTAATCAATTTTTTTTCAGAATCACTTTCATACCCGCTTACATATGAAAATTACCTTGCATGTTTTCTAGAACTTTGACAATTCTCTTCAATATTATGATATTCCAAATTGTATCCTAAAATACAGGAAAAGAAAATGTATAATTTGTAATTGGAAATAAGGCAAAATTTAGGTCATGATGTATGCTCAAAGAACCATTCACCTCATCCTTCTTCATCCTCAAGAAAAATTACAGAAGTGGATAAAAAATGAATAAAGAGTCTCCCATATTTTAAAAAGTAAAGAAAATTCACTGTCCTACCTATAGCAGTGAGGTTCCTGTAGGTCTCCAGCATTACCTCTTTGTATAGACTCCTCTGGGAAGGATCCAGCAAAGCCCACTCTTCTCGAGTGAAGTTCACATGCACATCATTGTAGGTCAATGCACTCTAAAATATTCATGCACATGTACATCAGAAAGCATGATACTTAGAATACTGAAAATGTATCCTTCATTTACAATATTTTCAAAGAATTCTGGTGTTTCTTTTATTTATTTCTCATACACAAGTTCTAATGTAATAACCAACTCCTTTTAGGAGGAAACTGAATAGTGAGTTACCTTTCTAATTTTTACATCCTTTAATTAGGATATAGATTTGCAAGAGAAATGCCAATTAACAGACAAAGAGACAGAGAGAGTAAACATATCTATAGTACTGAGCCCACATGAGAGAAATAGTATAAAAGATTCCTGACTATAATAACAATGGGCAAACTGGGTGTATTTTCTGATGTCTTTAATTCCAAAATCACTCAGGAGACAGAGGATGGTGTACCTCATAGAGCTGGATGCTAGCCTGCTCTCTGCAATAAGTTCCAGGACAGTCAGGAGTACATAATAAGAACCTGAATAATCTGCAAAAAAATCAATCAAACTAAAAACATGGAAAGAACTGAAAGATCATTCTCAAGTTTCTACAAAGAGTTATATATTCTATCCAGTACTGTATACATGTCTAGAAACCTGAAGTGCCTCACTTAAATTGTAACATTAATACGATCTTGCTAAAATGAAATGAAAACTTGAACAATTACAAAAGGAGAGATGCAAATATTAGGAATGTAAATGTTGATCATAAATAGGCAACATGGGGGCTGGAGGTATGGTTCAGTGGTTAAGAACACTGTCTGTTCTTCCAGAGGACAGGGGTTCAATTCCCAGCACCCACATGACAGCTCATAGTTATCTGTAACTCCAATTCAATCAATCTGACATCCTCACATCAATGCACACAAATTTAAATTAAATTATTAGAAATAAAAAATGAATGAATAAATAAATGAAATAGGCAACATAGGACATGAGAGATGGCTCAGCTGTGAAGAGATCTTGTTGGTCTTGCAGATATTTGGGCCTGATTGCCAGTACTTACACAGATGGCGATCAGGTACCATGGGGTAGGTGGGTTAGGGGTGACAGGGTCCACACAGAAACCTGATAATCAAACTCCAGAGACAACATTCAAAGGTGCAGATCAAACTTTGTTACAGCGTTACAGCCTTTAAATGACTGAAAGCCCAATCAGACCATCCCATACTAGCCTCAAATACTAGTAACAATCAATCAGGTTGGTGCAACTGTAAGGAATGTGAGAGTTGCCACACCACAACTTAGTTTTGTGGTATATATTTCCATATACCTATATGGAAAGGGGAAGCAGCACCGCACTAGCCTTGGATCCCTTTGAGACTTCACTAGTGTGCTAGGAGTCACTAGTAAAGCAACAGTGTGCATTGGATCAGAACCTTTCAAGGAGAAACAGGAGTTCCTGAAGCTTTACTTGCCATTCCGTATGGGCCTCTTAAAGGCTTACCTTGACCCAACACATAGAGGCTCACACCTATCTATTATTCTAAATTCAAGAGTTCTGAATCTTGTGAGGACCAGGCACACATGAGATATTTATTCACATAAACAGGAAAAATAGTCATATTCATTCAAAAAATTTTAAAACAAGCAATCGTATGATTCAGAGGTTCAAACAGTATTAATATCCTAATGAAGAGCATATGTTTGACATATACAATATGCACATTCCAGGCCTATCACATAATAATATAACAAAGAAACAAAAAGGCCAGGCATGTGGGCCCACAACTAATCCCAGCACTCTAGAGACACTTTAAAGTGGATCTCTAAGTTGAACCCTGCCTGATCTACATACCTACTTACAGGACAGTCAGGACTACAAAAAGAAAATAACTTCAAAAACAAAAAGAACAAACAAACACCACAAAACAAAAAAATAAACATGACCTACATACACTAAGGAAAAAGAAGCAGTCATTAAGTCTCCAAAATAAAATAAAAAGCTCTGAGCCAGCAGGTTTTTGCACAGAATTCTGACAGGCTTTCAAAGAAAAGCTAATACAAATACTCCTTAAACTATTCCACAAAATACAGAAAAAGAAGGAACATTGCCAAAATCATTCTATAGGATCACAATCACCCTATAACTAAATAAAATAAAAACACAACAGAAAAAAAGAATTTCAGAAAATCTCATTTATGAAAGCGATCTAAAAATACTCAATATAATACTCAGAAACTGAATCCAAAAACACATCATTAATATTGCCCACCAAGAGGAGGTAGCCTCCATCTCAGTGATGCAGGGATGGTTCAATATATGTAAATCCATCAATTTAATTCACCTTATAAATAATCTGATAGAAAAAAATCACATGGTCATCTCATCAGATGCTGAAAAGGCCTTTGACAAAAAATCTAACAGCCATTCATCTTAAAAGAATGTAGAGATCATGCACAAAAGGTTCAAACCTAAATATAATAAAGGCAATGGAGTGCAAGCCTATAGACTACATCAAATTAAATTTTAAAAAAATTGAAGCAATTCCACCAAATTCCAGGCTAGAGCAATAAGACAACGGAACATGTTCAAGGAGACAGATTGGAAAGGAAGATGCCAAAGAATCACTATACGAAGATGATATAGTAGAATACATAAGCGAATCTAAAAATTCTAAAAAAGAACTCCTACAATGACAAACACTTTCCACAAAGTGGCGCAGAACAAAATTTACTAAAAACATCAATAACCCTTCTGTATACAGACAGTAAATAGGCTTAGGATGAATTTAGGGAAACAACACCCTGAATAATAGTCACAAACAATATAAAATAGTTTTGGTATAATTCTAACCAAGCAAGTGAAAGATCTGTATGACTAGAAATTCAAGTCCCTGAAGGAAGAAACTGAAGAAGATACCAGAAGACGGAAAGATCTCCCAAACTCAAGGATCATACAATTAGCATTGTAAAAAATGGCCATCTTACCAAATGCAATTGATAGGTTCAAAGCAATTCCAATCAAAATTCCAACACAATTATTCATAGACTTTGAAAGAGCAACCATTAACTTCATAGGAAAGAAAATGCAATATAGATAAAATATTTCTATACTGTAAAAGAATTTCTGGCGGTACCAGCAGCCATAATTTCAAGCTATACTACAGAGCAATGGTAATTAAAACTTCATGGTATTGGCATAGAAACTGGCAGATTGATAATGGAACCAGATTAAAGACCGAGAAATAAACACACATTCCTACAGGAATTTGATATTTGACAAAGTCAAAAAGATACAAAGGAAAAATAGAAAGCATCTTCAGCAATTGGTGTTTCTCTAACTTGATGTCTGCATGTAGACACATGCAAATACAGCCATATTTACCACCCTGCACAAACCTCAAGTCCAATTGGATCAAAGACTGTAACATAAAACTGGATATACTAAACACAATAGAAGAGAGAGTGGGGAATAGCCTTGAACTCATTGGTACAGGAGACACCTCTGTGAATAGTACACCAACAGCTCAGACACTAAGATTAACAATTAATAAAAGGGATGCATAAAAGTGAAAAGTATCTGGAAGTTAAACAACTCTATCAATAGTACAAATGGCAGCACACAGACTTGGAGAGGACCTTTATGAACCCTACATCTGACTAAAGGATAATATTCAAATTAAAGAATTGAACAAATTAGACACAAACAAACCAAATAACCCAAATAAATAATGCCATACAGAGTTAAACAGAGAACTCTAAGCAGAGGAAGTGCTAATGGATGAGAGGTACTTAAAGAACTGTTCAGTGTCTTTAGTCATCAAGGAAATGTAAATTGAAGGATTCTTCATTTCAATCTTACACTTGTCAGAATAGCTCAGATCACGAAACTCAAGTGACAGCACACGGTGGTGAGGAATGTGGAGTAAAGAGAACACACCTCCAGTGATGGTGAGAATGAAAACTTGAACAACCTCTTTGGAAATCCATTTAGATATGTCTCAAAAAATTAAGAAAAGACAAATGTCAATTCCTACATACCTTAATAGCTATACCACTTAGGGTAATATACCCAAAAGATGCTCTACTACACCAGAAGAACACTTGCTTAACTATGTTCACAGCATATTCATTTGTAATAAACACAAACTGGAAACAGCCTAGACTTCCTTCCACTGAAGAATGAATAAAGAGAATGTGATACAGTTGCACAATGGAATACCAATTAGCTATTAATAAAAAAGACTTCATGCAATCAGCAAGAGAATGGGTGGAACTAGGAAAGATCTTTCTGAGTGAGATAACTGAGACCCAGAAAGACCCACATGGTACCTACTTACTTATAAGTAGAAATTAACCATACATTACAGGATAACCAGGGAACAATCCACACAACCAGAGAGTCAAGGAGAGTAAAGGCAGGATGTAGTAAACTCACTCTGAAGAGAAAATGAGATATGTATCTGAATTAAATAGAGGGAAGGTACAGAGTGGGAGAGGGAGTGGGTAGGGTAATGGGGATGGGCATCAGGTATGGGGAGAGTAGAGGGAGGAAGGTAACAAGAAGAAAAAATAGAAATCTGGGTGAGTTTCTGGGTCAAGGGAGGCTCCTGGAATTTTATGGGTGTGGCCATAATGTAACAGCATTGGTTAATGAGCCTGAAGTTGCCAAAAGAGAAATGTGCTCTGAAAAATTTCAAAATTCAAGATGTGAGTAAAGATCAAGTAAACAACGGGTTTGATATGAACAAATTTCAGGTCTATTAGCCAATAATATAAAAAGAAAACAAAACAACACTACAAAGACAGGCATGTGGGCCCACATACAATCCATGATCCAGATTCAGGTGGATCTCTAAGTCTGAGGCCCATGTGATTCACATACCTACTTACAGGACACACAAGACAACAGAAACTTTTTCTTCAAAAACAAAAACAATAAAATTAATAAAATGAAACAACAAAGCCAATAACACCTTAGAAAATGGAAGCAGTCATTAAAAATTCTGCCAAACACACACACACACACACACACACACACACACACACACACACACACGCCCTGGGTCAGATGGCTTTAGCATAGAATCATACCCGATTTTCAAACAAGAGTAAATACCAATACTTATCAAACTATTCCAAAAATACAAACAGAAGAAACATTGCCAAACTCATTCTGATGGCTGTCACCCTGATACACAAACCAAAGTCTCAACAAAGAAAGAGAATTTCAGACCATTCTCACTTATGAACATAGATATAAATACACTCAATAAAACAGTCGAAAACCAAATCCGAAAATACATCAAAGATAAACACAATGAACGCATAGGTTTTATCTCAGGGATACCAGGATGGTTCAACATATGAAAATCCATCAATGTAATCCACCATATAAACAAAGTGAAAGAACAAAATCACATGATCACCTCATTAGACGAGATAAAGCCTTTCACAAAATCCAACACCCCTTCATGTTAAAAGACTTGGAGAAATCAAGCATACAAGGAATCAGGCACATACTTAACATAATAAAGGCAGTAAAAAGCAAGCTGAGAGCCAGCATCAAATTACTTGGAGAGAAACTTAAATTCCACTCATATGAGGTACATGACAAGGATGGGATGCCTATCCTCCCCACATCTCTTCAATATACTACTTAAGTCCTAGCTAGAACAATAAAAAATACTGAAGGTGATCAAGAAGATACACATTGGAAAGGAAGAAGTCAAATTATCACTATTTGCAGATGATATACTAGTATACATAAGTGACCCAAGAAATTCTACCAGAGCATTCCTACAATTGATATATACTTTTCACAAAATAGCTGGGAACACAGTTTACCAAAAAGTTCATTAGCCCTTCTGTATACAAATGAAAAATGGGCTGAGAATGAAATTTGGTAAATAACACCCTGTGCAGTAGCCACAAACAATATAAAATATTTTGTTGTAACTCTAACCAAGAAGTGAAAGACCTCTATGACTAGAATTTCATGTCTTTACAGAAAAAAAAACTGAAGAAGATATCAGAAGATGGAAAGATCTCCCAAAATCATGGATATGTAGGCTTAACATAGTAAAACAGCATTCCTAACAAATGCAAACTACAGATTCAATCCTTTTCCCACCAACATTCCAACATAGTTCTTTACAGACCTTGAAAGAGCAAGCACTTCATATGGAAAAATAAAACACCCTTGAGAGCAGACCGATCCTCTACAAATAAGGTCAGGAATAAGGACACAGAAATAAACCCACGCTCCTACTGGAACTTTACTTTCAACAAAGATAAAACCATACAATGGAAAAATGACAGCATCTTCAACAAATGGTTGTGGTCTAACTAGGTGTCTGCCTGTAGAAAAATGCAAATAGACCCCTTTGTATCACTATGCAGAAACTCAAGTCCAAGTGGATCAAAGACCTTGACATAAAACCAGAGATATATTTAGATAAGACATGGTGAAGAAAAGTCTGGAACTCCTTAACATAGGACACAATAAAAAAACAACAGCACAGGCTCAGAGATCAACAACTAATAAGTGGGATCTCAGGAAATGGAAGAGCTTCTGTAAGTCAAAGGACATTATCAATAGATCAAAATGGCAGCCAACAGATTGGGAAAATACTAACACCAACCCTACATCAGACAGAGTGGTAAAATCCAAAATATACAAAGAACTTAAGAAATTAAACACCAACAAATCAACTAAACCAATTTTAAAAATGGGGTTCAGATTTAAACTGAGAATTCACAACAGAGGAATCTTGAATGGATGAGAAGCACTAAAGAAAATCATCAAAGTCCTTAGCCATCAGACAAATGGAAATCAAAATGACTCTAAGATTCCATCTTATACCACTCAAATGGCTAAGATCAAAAACTCAAGTGACAACACATGCTGGTGAGGATGTGGAGAAAAGGGAATATTCCTCCCATGCTGATGGGAATGCAGACTTGTACAACTTCTCTGGAAATCAATCTGGTGCATTCTCAGAAAACTGGGAATAGTTCTGCCTCAAAACCCAGCTATACCACTCGAGGGAACATATTCAAAAGATGTTCCATTATAGGACAAGGACATTTGTTCTACTATGTTCATAGCTGTTTTATTCATAAAAGCTAGAAACTGGAAACAACCTAGATGTCCCTCAAATCTAGAAGAATGTATAAAAGCATTTCTGGTACATTTACACAATGGGATACTAATCAGTTATTAAAAATAAGAAATCATGGAAACTGCAGGCAAAAGGATCAAACTAGAAAAAAAAATTATCCTGAGTGAGGTAACACAGACATAGATAGAAACACATACTGTGTACTCACTTATGAGCAGATATTAAACCTACAGTACAGGATAATCATACTACAATCCACAGACCCAAAGAAGCAAAATAACAAGGGTCCACAGGAGGGTGCCAGTCTCACTCAGAATAGAAAATAGAATAGACAACAGAAATGGATGAAGAAACTGGGCAGAATTTTTTTTTCTGTTCGTGAAGAATGATATTATGCTTTTCATTGCATTTGCATTGAATTTGTGAATAGCTTTTGGTAGAACAGTCATTTTCAAAATTTTACCATCATCAATCCAGGAACATGGGATGTCTCTTCATTTTCCAGTGTCTTTCTTGATTTCTTCAGGTGTTTGAAGTTCTCATTGTGGGTGTGTTTTTTTCTTTCATCTGTTTATTACTAGATACTTTATTTTCTTTCAGACATTTCTGAATGGGAGTGTGTTCAAGATCTCCTTTGAATGTTTGATGTTGGTATATACAAAAGTAAATAGATTTCTGCAAGTTAATTCTGTATCCTGTCACATAGCTATATTGTTAATCATTTCATAATTTTTTTGTGATAGAATTTTGGGGAACTGCAATGCATATTATTACATCATCTGCAAAGAGTGATAGTTTGAATTCTACTTTCCCTATTTATATTCCTTTATTTATCTTTCTTTATTGCTTAAACAAGCACTTTGAGCAAAATATTGAAAAAAGTGAGGGTGGTGAACATAGATGACAAACTTCTGACCTGAGTATACTTGCCTAAACCTTTTCTCTATTAGGGATGATTGTGGATGCAGGTTTCTCATCTATAGATTTTATTGTGTTGAGAGGTATTGCTTCTGGCCTTACAACTTTTGAAACTTATATGATAAAGGCACGTTGGATTTTTTTAAAGACGTTTTTTGGTTTTTGTTTAAGCTATTGAGATGTTCATGTGATTTCTGTTTATACATCATTTATGTAGTTTTTATATTTATTGACTTATGTTGTGCCATATCAGGGATAAGCAAGTCATTCATAGTGGATAATAGTTTTGATGTATGTCTGTATTCTCTTCAGAGAAATTTTATTAGACTTTTGAGTCTATTTTTATTAATTTATTTTTAAATAAATTAGTTTATTCACTTTGTATCCCCACTGTATCTCACTCCATTATTGCCTCCCAATCCTACCTCCCTCATGTCCTACCATGCCCCACCACAAGATGACTGATATGGAAGGTATTCCTCCCCATCCACCTGAACCTAGCCTATCAGGTCTCATCAGGACTAGCTGCATTGTCTTCCTTTGTGGCCTGGTAAGGCTGGAGCCCCATCAAGGGAAGGTGATCAAAGAGCCAGTCACTGAGTTCATGTCAGAGGCAGTCACTGTTCCCCTTTCTACAGAACCCACTTGGAGCTGCCATGGGCTACAACTGTGTAGAGCTATTAAAGATTCTATGTTATCTCCATGCATGGTTCTTGATTGGAGTAGCAGTCTCAGAAAAGACCTTTAAGTTGGGAGCCGTGGCTCTGGCAGCTGCTTTGATATTTATATCTCAGTGGAAAGACTGCTTTTACCAGGACTTCACTGAAGTCAGGGAAGAATTTGCAAGTCCATCACCTTTTGTTTGTGACAGCAGGTGAGATAGCTTGTGAAGATCATACCTCTTGCTCCAGCTCCTTGTGGAAATTTAACCCATTGTTCTGAGCTGTTTTTACTGTGGCTTAAAAGCTGTCTACAAAAAAAATCAGGCTGTTGTGGCTAAGGCGTGTGGCTTGCTGCTGCTGCTACATCTGTTTGCTACTTGTGACTGCGGCTGCTGCAGTCCGGAGCCTCTTTAAAAAAGTTTCCTGTATGCTGTGTATTTGGGGTTTTTTGTTTGTTTGTTTGTTTGTTTTTTCATTAATTTCAATCCTCACTCCCGACTCAAGAACCATTCAACTCTCCTGGTGGGCTCTGGCACCCCTATGCCTAGATTTCTTGGATCTATTGTTCTCCTTGTGGAGATATTGTCCCCTCCAGGTCCTCTCATCTCCCCTTCTTTCATAAGATTACCTGCACTCTGCCTAAAGTTTGGCTATGAATGTCAGCATCTACTTTGATACCCTGTGGGGTACAGTCTTCAGAGGCCCTCAGTGGTCAGTTCCTGTCCTATTGCCTGGTATCTCCCACTTCCAATATCTGTCCCATTTGTCATTCTGAGTGAGGACTGATCATGTAACCAGGGTCCTCCTTGTTTACCTTCTAGAGGTGAACATATTTTAGAATGTTTGTCCTACATATGTCTAAAAATCCATTTATGAGTATATACCATGTGTTTGTTTCAACTTCTGGGATACCTCAGTCAAGATGAGCATTTCTAGTTCCCACCATTTGCCTGCAATTTTTATGATTTTCCTGTTTTTAATATCTAAGCAGTATACCATTGTGTAAATGTGCCACAATTTCTGTATCCATTCTTCATTTGAGGGACATCTGGATTGTTTCCAGATCTGGCTATTACAAATAAAGCTGCTATGAACAGAGTTGAGCAAATGCCCCTGTTGTATACTTGAGCATGTTTTGGATATATGCCTAGCTAGGAGTGCTATAGCTGGATCCTGAGGAAACAATATTCCTATTTCTCTGAGAAAGTGCCAGATTGATTTCCAAAGTGGCTGTACAAGTTTATATTCCTACCAGAAATGGAGGAGGGTTCCCCTTTCTGGACATCTCCTCCAGCATGTGTTGTCACTTGAGCTTTAGCCATTTTGATGGCTGTAAGATGAAATCTCAGGGTTGTTTTGATCAGCATTTCCCTAATGATTAAGGATGCTGAACATTGCTTTAACTGTTTCTCTGCAATTCAATATTCCTCCACTGAGAATTCTCTATTTAGCTCTATACCACATTTTTAATTGGACTACTTGTTTTATTGCTGTTTAACTTCTTGAGTTCTTTATATATTCTGGATTAGCCCTCTGTCAGCTATAGGGCTATACTTTCTCAATCTGTAGGCTGTCGTTTCATTTTGATGACAGAGTCCTTTGTTTACAGAAACTTTTCAGTTTCATGAGACCCCATTTATTAATTTTTGATCTCAGAGCCTGAGCTATTGGTGTTCAGTTCAGGAAGTATTCTCCTATGCCAATGAGTTCAAGGCTCCTCACCAATATTTCTTTTAACAGGTTTACTATGTCTGGTTTTATGTTGAGATCTTTGATCCACTTTGGACTTTAGTTTTGTGTAAGGTGATGAATATGGATCGTTTTGCATTTTTTCCTACAAGCAGACATCCAGTTAGACCAGCACCATTTGTTGAAGATGCAGGCTTTTTCCATTGTATGGTTTTGGCTTCTTTGTCAAAAAACAAGTATCCATAGGTGTATGGGTTTATTTCTACATCTTCTATTCAGTTCCATTGACCCACCATTCTGTTTATATGTCAGTATTATGCAGTTGCTTTATAGTATTGCTTGAGATCAGGAATGGAGATGCCTCCACACGATCTGTTGTTGTACAAGATAGGTTTAGTTCTGGGGATTTTTGTTGTTCCATGTGAAGTAAAGAATTGTTCTTTCAAGATCTATAAAGAATTGTGTTGGTATTTTGATGGGAACTGCATTAAATCCATTGATTGCTTTTGGCAGGATGGCCATTTTCACTATGTTAATCCTACTAGTCCATGAGCATGGGAGATCGTTCCTTCTTCTGATACCTCTTCAATTTCATTTTTCAGAGCCTTGACATTTTTTTCAAACAGGTGTTTCACATGCTTCGTTAGAGTCACACCAAGGTACTTATTACTGGCTAATGTGAAGGGTGTAGTTTCCCTAATTTCTTTCTCAGCCCTTTTGTCTTTTGTACACATAAGGGCTACTGATTTTTTTTCAGTTAATTTTGTATCCAGCCACTTTGTTGAAGGTGTTTAGCAGCTGAAGGCTTTTTCTAGTTCAATTTCTGCAGTTACTTATGTATATTATATCATCTTCAAATAACGATACTTTGACTTCTTCCTTTCTGATTTGTATCCTCTTGATCTGCTTTAGTTATCTTACTGCTCTAGTGAGGACTTCAAGTACTATGTTGAAGAGATACTGAGAGAGTGAGCAGCCATGCCTTTTCCCTGAGGTTTACTGGGATTGATTTAAGTTTCTCTCCATTTAGTTTGATGTTGGCTAAAGACTTGCTGTATATTGTCTTTACTATGTTTAGGTATGTGCCTTGTACCTCTCATTTGTCCAAGACTTTAAACAAGAAAGGGTGTTGGATTTTATCAAATGCGTTTTCAGGATCTAAGAAGATCATGTGCTTTTTCTCCTTCAGTTTGTTTATGTGGTGGATTATATTGATAGATTTCCATATACTGAACCTCCCCTGCATGCAGGGATGAAGCCCACTTGGTCATGGTGGATATCTTTGATGTTTTCTTGGATTCAGTTGGCAAGTATTTTATTGAGTAATGTTGCATCAATGTTCATAAGAGAGGTAGGTCTGAAGTTGTCTTTTTTTGTTGGGTCTTTTGGGACTTTAGGTGTCAAGGTGACTGTGGCTTAATAGAATGAGATTTCACCTCTGAATTTGATTATTTCTAATCATTTACTCCACTTGAGTGTGTCTGCTTAAGATGAAGTCACACCAGAATTCTACCAGACATTCAAAAAGGAGCTATAATAATCCTTCCTAAACTATCAAGAAAAGAAAAAAAGGAAAAGAAACAGAAGAAGCACTTCAAAACTCTTTCTAGAAATCCAGCATTCCTGTCATAAGCAAACTAATTAAAATCACACACACATGCACACACACACACACACACACACAACCCACAGGCCAATACTCTTGATAAAAATAGACTTTCAACCAAAATTAATGAAAGAAGATGAGGAAGGGCAATTCATTCTCATCAAAGGAAAAATATACCAGAAGGACATCATAATCCTGAACATCTAGGCCCCATATTCAGAAGCTGAATTTGATGATAAATGATACATGATTAAAGCTTAAATCACACATCGATCCCAACAACTTAATAGTAGGAGACTTCAACACTACACTCTTACCAAGGGACAGATCATCTAGACAGAAGCAAAATAAGGAAATAACAATTACAGAGGTCCTAAATAAAATGGACCTAATAGATGTCTACAGAACTTTTCGCCCAAACACAAAAGAGTATACCTTATTTTCAGCACTTCATGGAACCTTCTCAAAAATTGACCATATAATCAGGCACAAAGCAAGCCTCAAAATATACAAGAAGATCGAAATAATCCCTTGTATCCTATCAGACCAACATGGATTAAAACTAGACTTCAACAACAACAGAAATAACAAAAAGCCTACATACACATGGAAACTAAGCAACTCTCTACTCAATGACAGCTTTGTCAGGGAAGAAATGGAAAAAGAAATTAGAGACTTCCTAAAATTCAATGGAAATGACGGCACAACTTACCCAAACTTGTGGGACACAATGAAAGCACTGCTAAAAGGAAAGTTCATAGCACTAAGTGCCTCCAGAGAGTAGTTCATCTCATACAAGCAATTTAATGACACACCTAAAAGCCCTAGGAAAAAAAGGAAGAGGCACACCCAAGAGGAGTAGACAACTAGAAATAATGAAACTCAGAGCTGAGATGAATGAATTAGAAACAAAGAAAACAATTCAAAGAATCTAGAAGACTAAGAGCTGGTTCTTGGAGAAAATCAACAAGCTAGACAAATCCTTAGCCAATATAAGTAAAGGGGAGAAAGAAATTATCCAAATCAGCAAAATCAGAAATGAAAAGTGGGACATAACAACAGACACTGAGGAAATCCAAACAATCATTAGGTCTCACTAGAAAAGTCTATATGCCACACAATTTGAAAATCTAAATGAAATGGACAATTTTCTTGAGAGATTCCATCTACCAAAATTAAATCTAGATTGGGTAAATAAATTGAATAGTCCTATATCTCCCAAGGAACTAGAATCAGTCATCACAAGTCTCATGCCAAAAAAAAAAAAAGCCCAGGGCCAGATGGTTTCAGCACAGAATTCTACCAGACCTTCAAAGAAGACCTAACTCCAATTCTTTTCAAACTATTCCACAAAATAGATACAGAAGCAACCAAACTCATTCGAGGAAGCCACAGTCACCTTGATACCAAAACCCCACAAAGACCCAATCAAAAAAGAGAACTTCAGACCTATCTTTCTTATGAACATCGATGCAAAAATACTCAATAAAATACTTGCAAACCGAATCCTAGAACACATTAAAGATATCATCCTCCCTGTCCATAGAGCAGTAAGACAAATAAAGGAGATCAAAGGGATACAAATTAGAAAGGAAGAAGTCAAAGTATCAATATTCACAGATGATATGATAGTATACATGAGTGGCCCTAAAAATTATACCAGAGAACTCCTACAGCTGACAAACACCTTCAGCAAAATCGCTGGATATAAAATTAACTCAAAAAAAAAATCTGAAGTCTTCCTGTATACAAAAGACAAGTGAGCTGAGAAAGAAATTGGGGAAACAACAACCTTCCAATAGTCACAAATAACATAAAGTACATCAGTTCAACTCTTACCAAGCAAAGGAAAGATCTGTATGAAAAACAAACAAACAAACAAACAAAAACCCTTCAAGCCTCTGAAGAAAGAAATTGAAGAAGATATCAGAAAATTAAAAGATTTTCCATGCTTATGGATCAGTAAGAATAACAGCAAAAATGGTCATCCTACCAAAAGAAATCAAGAGATTAACGCAATTCCCATCAAAATACCAACACTATTCCTTACAGACCTTGAAAGAACAATTCTCAACATCATATTAAAAAAAACAAACCCAGTATAATAAAGAACTTCTGAAGTTATTTCCATCCATGATCTAAAGCTATACTATAGAGCAATAGTAATAATAACAGCATACAAAGTACTGGCAGAGAAACAGACTTGGAGTGTCAATGGAATTGAATCAAATACTCAGAAATAAACCCACACACCTACAGAAGGCAGGACTAAGGCCAGAAATTTATACACTGAACCCCCACAGTATGTCCTCCCCATCAAGCTACTTAAGACCTCCAGCCCCTGGTACTACAGCACAGAATCTCCACTTCCCCCCGCAAAAGAATAGCATATCAGTGTTTTGTCTGAGAGAAAAATCCTGCTTTTGGAAATGCCTGTCTGTTCTCTTTTAAGACCATGTCAACTGTATCAATCCTGGTCTAAAAGATACTACAATATGTACTAAGGAAAGCAGAGAATGATAGGTTCATATTTTAAAAGTCTTCATTCAACTAAGCATTTAAATGTAAAAAAAAAATAATAAATGGGTAGACTTCTAGATGTATAAAATCTAACAACATTAAATCAAGAAGAAGTAAATTATTAAAACAGACACATAACAACCAAGATAGAAATGATAATTTAAAAATCTCTTAATTAAAAGAAAAAGGAAAGCAAGCCTAGGTATAGTGATTCACCATGAATTCTACAAGAGTCTCAAATAACTCACTGCAATACTCCTCAAAGTATTCCACAAAAGGGAAAAAGAAGAAAAACTTCTATATTTTTGTAAAGACACCAGTATTATCTTGATTACAAAAAAATTAACTTTTAAAAATAACACAACCTGATATTGTGTTAACTAATTAATAACTTGTGTTATAAAGAACTTCTATATAGGTACTTAGTTATCTGTACAAGAGACATACTTACCTATTTTATGACTGGAAGCCATGACTACAGACTATGTCAATATCAATGTCAAACATTACTGATTCCTATAATACTAAATTATATAGTATACAAACATTCACATTTCATCTTTTATTTGCCTAACGTTGACTGAATGAAAAGTTTAATTGACTTGCTCAACAATCTTCTTCATGATACCCTATTTGAAGGTGATCTCCAAGGGTCATAAGTGTAAATGAGTCCTAGTTTATATCTTGTTGGTTTAGAACCCACACATTACACTTATCACTAACATGTTGAGATACGGCTCAGCTCATGAGCACTGTCTGTATTTTAAAATCTAATAATGGGAGCACAGTTTTGGTTTCACCTTCATCATACTGTATTAATATTAAATGATCTGTGAAAGCAATTATGTTTCAGTTACTGCCTACTCTAATACAAGTTATTTATTGTCCACAAAAAGATCTTCTTATGGTCTCTTGTCATGAATATAGATTGTATTTTAGATGAAATGGTTGCTTTGGATATGATGCCCTAGTCTTATGTCATTGGACATATTCCATGAAATCATAAAAATTTTCGTTATTGAACTTGCTATATTTTTATAGTATTTACACATATATATTACAGAATCTCATCTCACACTAGGAAAATATTCGTTGAAAGACATTCAAATTTAATGTCTTCAAATGAGTGTTTTCAGTCCCCAAATCATGTAAGATACAGATATATACACATACATTTTGACAAAATCTTTTTTCCATTTTAATTTGTACTTTCAATGATAAGATGAAAACGTTTTACTGGCTTGATGACAGTGAATTACTTACCAATAATATAAGATCTTGATGCTTCCCTTGCTTATGAGTGAGGCTTACCTGGCATGGTAGAAGCCAGTCAGGATTTCTGTCTTTAGATTCCATTTCAATTTTGCTCAAAAGCGTTTAATGGAGGGCATGGGCCACTGAATACACTGCATTCCATATGGAATAGCTCAGAAACAGTCACCACATCATTTTCTTCTGGCTTAATCTCTATAGAAATTGGGTATGGGTCATGATTTTCACATAACAAAGCAGGAGGTGAGCAATCAAACCTGTCAATCCAGAATTTATGGAAGTAAGAATCTCCTGGGTACTAGGAGGGTGTAGGTGACTAGAGAAAGTTCATTCAGCCAGGGATAGCTCTTGTGTTTGAATATGAGAAGCTTCCTCTGAAAAAGTTCACCAAGTCATTCCTATTTGATACGGACTCTAAATAAAATGTGTTGGTTTGCCACGTTCTACACCTCCGTTCTGGCTGAAAATAATTTATTTACCATGTGGAAAAATGTCAATTACTTTTATCACTACAGAATACCTGCACATTTACCTGTGTATGTTGGCTTAAATTCAGCAAACCAACGCCAAATAGTACCCAAGTTTCAATTAGCTGACTTTTTTCTGTAAAAACCAGATTTCTTTCTTCCTTTGTTCTCTCTTTCCTTCCTTCCTCTTCTTTCTTCTCCACCGCTTCCTTTTTCTCTTTGCCCCAGATCCTTCTGTACTGAGTCCCCAGCACCCTAACAACTAAGCCCAGTGAACCTTACCTACTCAACCCCCAAAACATCGTTTATAGGGTCCTCCCTGCTCATGCACACGCAGGCCAGCAGAGGGCGCCAGGACAACATATACAAGGTCGTGCACAACCTCACCCAGGGCGGCATGCACCCATCTCCCCCAGGAAGCACACAGGCCTGGTGGGAGAGAAGGACTGGGCTTCTTCTCTTCCCGCCATCCCCCTTGCCCCACGCAGGAGCCGCTCGGGGACTCCAGGACGGACGGCGGGCGATGGACAGGTGCGGGAGGCGGCGAGCCCCAAGGTTCTTCCCCTCCCCGCCCCCTCGTGTGAGCAGGACTATGAGTTCATTACTGCTTGGGATAAGACTGCTGACAGGGGACAACAGGTCTGGGTAGCGGCGCGCCTCTAGCGGAAGTCCCTCCCTTTGGGCTTCGCTTCTGGATCTGCCCTGCTGAGACTTCCGGGTGCAGACGCTCCGAGGCCGCCCCGCCATCTCCCTGTCCCCCGCCACAGGGATGTAAACTCAAACCTAGTCACAGACGGACCTTCATCCTTTTTCCCCACTTCTGAGCGAGCGCTCGCTGGTCAGGGAAGTAACAACAGTAACACGATGCTTTGCGGAAGAGACCCACCTGCCTGAAAACTACAAACATGGCGTCAAGGCAAGGACTTCTGGGATTGTATCTGAGAACTACTAAAATGGCGTCTGGGCGGCGCAATGCCTTCTGGGATTGTTTGCAGTCCCATCTTTGTTTCTCTCCCGTTAAGCAGCATGTACCAGGGCCGGGGGACGCCTACAAATCCCAGAATGCCCGACATGCTGTTCCCACCAAATCGCGCCGGCGTCCCTCACCTTCCCTTACGGAGGAAGTAGGCACGGGGGACTCTTCACGCTGCTGCTACTAGTTTTCAGAGCCTGCATGGCCATTCCCCTGCTCCAAGTGCCTGCAAATCTCCCTGCCATGCCATTCTGTCGTTGGGTCACGATTGGACAGTTGCTTTGTGACGTCATCGCCCAGCCCCATGTCTTGGAAGCTGCTGCTACAGTATAAAATGTCCAGTGCCTGGGAGCTGGAGAAGGGATCCTTGGGTCTCTGCACATTTGATTACGTCATTAGGAGTCAGACACAGGAAATAAATCTCTTCCAAATATATAAAGGCTGGGTATGGCAGCACACGTCTGTCATCCTAGCATTCCTGCAGGCAGTGACAGGAGGGTCTCTTGAGTTTTCTTCACCCCAAAATCCCAGTATCAGATCAGTTGTAGGGATTTTGTTTGACAGTGATTAATGCTTTTTTTTTTTAAATTACATAACAAACTGCTGGAGGTGCCTGCTGCTCCAGATGGTACTAGGCTCAATTCCCAACACCTACCACTGTTCTGAATCCACTTCCAGCAGATCTCACAACGTCACACACAGGAAGGCGAGGCAGTTTTCTAAAAATAAAATTTCTTAATCATAACAATAAAACCTTTTATCTAAGAAGGACTGTGTGTGTTATGCCAGCATCACAAGGTCCTTAGAAACCACCAGGAGACTACATGATGTAAAAGGAAGAGAGCTTTATGAGAACGATCAGACTCGGGACCGAAGTCTAACTGATGCAGCAGTAGAGAAGGGGGACCCCGAGCACTGGGTGAACAGGGTTTTTAAAGGAAAAAACTGAAATCAGGGGGTGTTCATGAGAGCAAGCAGGGAGATTCATGCCTTCGCATTACAGGATTGGGTAAAAGTCATAGTGAGGTAACCCTCTAGCTGAGGCACATAATCACAATTGGAATTCTTTTAAACTACATCTGGAACATTGGGGAGAATTTGCCCAACCAATTCTCATTGATTGTTGCCGGGGAGAAGGTCTCTGTTTTCTACCAAGTATTTATTCTGTGATATTTCCTGGAGGCTGTTGCTAGGAGAGTTAACTTTGTTTTCTGCCAAGTGCACATTCTGTGATATTTTGTGGTACCCGAGTTCAGCTCCTGATCAAGATGGCTTCTCATTTCAAAATGGAGTCACCCAAGCTAATTTAAACTCTTCAATCACAGAAGTAGAAAAGTAACTAAGATGTCACACACACATGATACATACCCAATAGAATGCCTGATCACCAAAGTTAAGATGTAAGATTCTGCCGGAGGCATAAATGTCTTCTATTGCGGAACTCTGATGAGTGTTCCCTTACATGTTGCCTGTTTTGACTGGAGTATGTTTTCACAAATTCCACAGGAAAATGAGTGTCACAAATTAGAGGCTAAAAATAGGGACTGGAGGAATGGCTCAGCAGTTAAAAGGACTTGCTCCTCTGCCAGGGGAACTAAATTTAGTTCCAGCAATCATGTTGGGCTACTCACAACTGTTTCTAACTCCAGATCCAAGTGATCTGACACCCTCTTCTGGCTCTGAGAGCACCTACATTCATCTGTAAACAAAGGGAGAGAAAGAGAGAGGAGAGGCTAGAAGTTGATTTTGTGTAAATATGTGACAGGGTCTCCCATTTGTATTGTCTTTAAAAATTATATATAAACTAAAATGATCTTGATCTTCTGATCCTCTTGGCTCTACCTCCTGGGTGCTGAGATTCCAGGTGTGCAGCACCACACCCTAGTTCAAGCAGTGGTGAGGGTGGGACTCAGACATTCTCAATCAACTGAACCATGTCTAGATCTCCTAACATGACCCTTTCATTTCTCCATGCACTCTGCCTGCTGGGAGAATTTTAGGAGGAAGTGCTGATCTAATTGGATATCAGTGGGGATATTTTGGGGCTCAGTGGGACTGTACTGACTGACCATTTCCTCACCTCCTGCCCTCTCTCATTCTTCAGTTTAAAGTTCCCTCCGTGAACTCCAGGCCACTCTTGGGAGGAAAATGGCAGGCTAATTAGCGTTCAGGAACCTCCAACATCAGCTGTAAGACAGTCTGCCCTTCTTCATCAGTTCTTTTGGTGTGTACAATTATATTTCATTGCATACAGGTTTTCATAATGGATAAATCCAACTACTGTCATTTCTTTTTAAATATAACTTTTATTTATTACAATTTATTCATTTTGTATCCCAGCTGTAGCCCTCCCCTCATGTCTTCCCAATTCCCTCCCTTCCTCCCATGACCCTTCCCCAGTCCACTGATAGTGAAAGACCTATCCCCCCTCCAATCTGACCTTAAACTATTAGATCTCATCAGGACTGTCTTTCATAGTCTTCCTCTGTGGCCTGTTCAGGCTATTTCCCCCTCACAGGGAGGTGATCAAAGAGCCAGTCACTGAGTTCATGTCAGACAAAATCATAAATAACCCAGATGACCCTCAACTGAGGAATGGATACAGAAATCGTGGTACATTTACACAATGTAATACTACCCAGCAATTAAAAATAAGGAAATCATGAAATTTACAGACAATGTGTGGGAACTAGAAAAAAAAATCAGTGAGTTATCCTAGACAAAGAAAGACATGCATGGTATAGGCTCAATTATAAGTGGATATTAGACATATAATATAGGATAATCGTACTAAAATCTGTACACCTAAGGAAGCTAAGTAAAAAGGAGGCCCCTGGGTAAGATGCTCAATCTTCATTCAGAAAGGCAAAGAAGATGGACATTGGAAGAAGGTGAAAATAATGAACAAGACAGAGAGCCTCTGAAAGACTCTACCCTGAAGGGTATCAAAGTGGATGCTAAGACTCATAGCAAAGTTAGGGCAGAGTGGAGGGAAACTTATGAAGAAGGGGGAGATAGAAAGACCTGGAAGGGTCTGGAGCTCTACAAGGAGAGCAACATAACCAAGAAATCTGGGCCTAGGGATCTTTTTATGAGACTAATACTCCTCATTAGCTCTTCCCAAGGAGGGTGCTGTTCTGGTTTCACTTTGTGGCTGTGCTGATAAAACTTTCTACCCAGAAGCAACTGGCAGAGAAAATGATTTGACTTAACACTTCCAGGTCACAATCCATCTATGAGAGAAATCATGAAAGGACCCATGTAATAACAACCGTGCTTGGTGGCTTGCTTGCTCACAGGCTCACACTTACCTAGCCTTCTTATACTGCCCAAGATGACTAGAGTTGCCACAGTGCCACCCGAAATTGGCTGGGTACTCCTGAATCAGTCAGTAACCAAGACAATTTTCCATAGATATTCCCCAAGGCCAATAAAATCTAGTTAATTGCCCCATGGAAGATTTCCTCTCAGATGAGATTCCTATGTCTCAAGGTAACAATTAAAATGGGTTTAGAAGAAGGTGAAGCCACATGGTGAAGGCACTGGCCACCACTGGTTTCATCCCCAACAGATCTGTACAGCAACTATACATCCCTTCAGTGGACAGTCTGAAGAACCATGGAGGGTCTTTGAGAATAACTTTCTGAAGGAAACTTTGAGAACCACATGGAGCTTGGTAGAGGGGGCACACACCTTTGACCCCAGCACTTGGAAAACAGAGGCAGGTGGATGTCTGAGTTTGATGCCAGCCTGGTCTATAGAGGCGTTCCAGGACAGCCAGAGCTACATAGAGAAACCATGTCTTTAAAAAAATTAAAAATAGAGAGATAGAGAGGGAGGAAGAGAGGGAGACAGAGAGACATTATAATGTATATACTAGAGATCAAAGTGCACACATATGGTGGAACCAACAATTAAAATCTAGCCACAAAGGAAGTGGCAGATGACCCTCCTTCCTGCAACACTGGCCAGGGCTGCAGCTCCCAGCCACGGGATCACAAAGGAAAGCCAATCATACAACATGGAATTTGGCCATGCTGAGCTATCAAAGCTAGTCCATTAGGTGTGAAGATGGTCAGTTAGTAATTATCAGGTTACTGAAATTCAGAAATGGCGATTGTTAATTGATAAAGGAAGACCTAGGCCCTAGTGGGCAGTGGTATTCCCGAGGCAGGGCATTCTGAGCAGTATAAGAGATAAGCACTTGGGGGCTGCAGAGATGGCTCAGTGGTTAAGAACACCAGCTGCTCTTCCAGAGGTCCTGAGTTCATTTCCCAGCACCCACAAAGGCAGCTTACAACTATCTACACTGGCATCTGAGGCTCTCTTCTGGGATGTGATAAAGCACTCAAATGATTTTTTGTTTGTTTGCAAGAGTAAGTTCCAAACCACCTTACATACATACATATAGGTGGATGGAACAAACTCCAAAGAGCAAGCACCAAACCACCTTACCTACATATGCATACATCATGATGGATGGAACAAACACAAAAGAGCAAGCTCCATCCCAACCTTAACCTTACATACATACATACATACACATACATCTTTTCAGATGAAACAAATTCCAAAGAGTGTGGTCCAAACCACCGGACATACATACACCTTGGTGGATGGAACAAGACCCAGAAGGCCAGTTCAGACCACACTTTTACTCTTTTTCCACAGCTTATCTGTCCCAGCAAGATCTTTCAAGCTAAACACACAATGTGGTTTCACTCAATTTTTCTTTAAGTGAGTGAGTACAATGAATATATGCAAAAAAACAAAAAAACAAAAAACAAAACCAAACACATATTCCCCTATACCTTCACATGATCAAATGTTTCACGTATTTTGGGTGAAACATAAGATCAATTCCTTTGGTGCTAATTAATAATGAGCCCACCTGTATTTAATTGTAGCATGTAACACTCAAATATAAAATGGTTTAAGATGAATGTGGCACACTAAGATTTCATAAAGTGAAAAGTATTATGTTGAATGAGTTAGACAACAGTTATATTGGATATATTCAAAAGGTCTTATCACATCAACATTATTTTGTTGATGAACATTTTTTTATCCAAAGTACAACCCTTACCCATTGCGCTATTCTTTTCTACAATCTTTTTTAATTTACTTTATAACTTATTCACTTTGTATACTTGTAATTTCTCCCTTCTCTCCTCCCAATCATGCCCTCCCTCCTTCTTCTCTTCCCCTACACTTTCCAGAGTCCAGTGATAGAGAAGGAACTCCTGCCCTTCCATCTGACTCTAGCCTATCAGGTCTCATCAGGATTGGCTGCATTGTCTTCCTCTGTGGCTTCATAAGGCTGCCCACAACCCCTCAGAGGGAGTTGAACAAAGAGCCAGCCACTGAGTTCATCTCAGGGACAGCTCCTGTTCTACATACTAGGGAACCCACTTGGACACTGAGCTGCCATGGGCTACATCTGTGCAGCGATTCTAGACTATCTGCACATACGGTCCTTCCTTGGAGAATCAGTCTCAGAAAAGATACCTGGGCCCAGATTTTTTGGTTCTGTTGCTCTCCTTGTGGAGCTCCTGTCCCGCTCCAGGTCTCCCCCTTCTTTCATAAGGTTCCATGCACTTTGCCCAAAGTTTGGCTATGAGTCTCAGCATCTCCTTCGCAAGATCCAGCTTTACAACTCCTAGGCACATATCCAAAATATCCTCAAATATACAAGGAAATTTGCTCAACCATGTCCATAGCAACTTTATTCATAATAGACAGAATCTCCAAAGAACCAAGATGTTCCTCAATTGAGGAATGGATACAGAAATTGTGGTACATTTACACAATGGACTACTACTCAGCAATAAAAGCAAGGATATCATGAAATTTGTAGGCAAATAGTAGGAACTAGGAAAGATCATCCTAAGTTATCCCAGAAGTAGAAAGATACACATAGTATATACTCACTTGTAAGTGGATATTAGACATAATATATAGGGTAAACATACTAAAATCTGTATACCTAAAGAAGCTAAGTAAGAAGGATGACCCTGGGTAAGATGCTCAATTCTCATTCACAAATGCAAATGGGACAGACATTGGAAGAGGGAGAAAACAGGGAACAGGAAAGAATCCTACCACACAGGGCCTCTGAAAGATTCATTCCACTCTTCTTAATTCTACTATTTTATAGACCTATGCCAGGTATTGTTTTTCATTCATAAGCTAAAATGTGAGTTATTTCAAATTTCTGAAAATTGCGATCCTTGTTGCCAGGAACATTCAGATACATTTTACTTCTCTTTTGCCATGGTTCTACATACATAAATGGAGCTGCATATCCATAATGAAATTCTGTGACTGATTCTTCACAAGAGACTCTCACCTTTCATGTTTCCACTATTAACTGCTCACCCACTTTATATTCTGCCTGAAACCATTCTTATCAGAAGGGTGGATTATGTTTGTGGCCCTCAATATGCATGTGTAAACAGATAATACATCTAATATCACCAAATTAAAAGGTGGCATAGATAGAAACATCAAATGAATTTGGTTATATGCATTATTGAAAATGCCTGGTGCATATTTAATTGAATGTGCACTTAGTGTCAATTTGACTTCCAAATTTCACTCAGTCATAAAAAGAAAAGTTTAATGGAAATGTCAGTAAATACTTCATATATCTCTAGACACAGTATCTTCTCATATTCTAGATGGGAGAAACACCAAAAATTAACATAGAAAATCTTCAGATATATTACAAAATGACAGAAAATATTGAGAGAACAACACAAAGATGATCTTCTTATTCAAGTGTATGGAAATGCTTTTCCAGGTAAAGAGTAAAGTCACAGAACCCAGAAGTTTATACACTTGCAAGCACTTATGTTAATTAAGTCAACTCTGTGATGAGACTAGATATATGGACAGAGGAATGAAGGGGGTTGCCTGTGATGAAACTTTAATGTGGAAAAGACATGAATTCTGGTGTATACTTGCATGGAACAGAAGGTTTACACTACATAATCCCTGTGATTCCAACCTTCATATTCAAGATATTCTCAGTATACCATGATCACATCTTCTCTTGAAAGATCAGAATGTGAATTTGAAATTTACCTGCAGTGCACAAATCAGTGATTCCGATGGTATAATGACACTGGTCCTCATCTGTTGAATATAGACACCAGTGATATTCTGCTGCACAGACATTTAAGACCTTTTGTAGTCTAAGGGTAATTATTTTTATGTGTACAATCAAATACAACTTTTAGGAAATTAACTTGAGGGTATAGGAGGTAGTTTTTTCAAAATCAATTATACTACACAATATCACTGAGGAGAGATCAATTTGTATACTTTAAAAACACAGAAAATACCAGGTCATTTTGCAGTGAGGAATGTGAAGAATGAGGTAAGGCCTGGTCCTGTCACGTTCTTCATATGACACAATGCACTTCATTTTCACCCCAAGGATTTTGTGGAGTCCTGATGAATATCACAGATCAAAATCTTAAGGAACGTACTTATATATAGAAATGTGTGTACAGACATACTCAGTATTCATAGAAGTGGAAAACTTGAGTTGGTAGCTTGCATACAATTACACTAATAAATTCTTATTTAGTAAATATTCTGGTGAAGAGATTTATATTTTCTATGTGAGTTAGCATTATTCTGACCCACAATTTGTACAGCCATCCTTTTTCTGAACACAGGTCCAAGCTGTAGGTCTTATCAAAAAGTGGCAACAAGATGTTTCTTGGGACAGAACAGGTGAATGGACTTGCCAGCAGAGCTGCTGTCTGTCCTGAATATGTCCACAAAGTCATCTATCCCTAAGTAACTCAGTGAAATGGACTCTTATTTTAAACCTTTCTTCCCCTAGAAGGAGAATCAAGTATTTGTTAATTTGCTTTTCATTATAGTTGGAATTGCTTGTAGTAAGACCCAGTTCTTCCTGTCCCAAAGCAGAGGAGGACTCATAAGTCTCTATGATCAAGGCACAGCTTATGCCATGGTACACAGACAACAACAAAGTTAGTGTTGAAGGAAGTCACTGAGTACACACTTTTTGATGGTCACAAATACCCGTAGACTGGTCTTTTTCTGATTAGTGAGTGTTTTGTAGTATAGGTATACTATGGATTTTAAAGGCATAGCATTTTTAAAAGCTATCTCAATATTTCTCCCCCCCCATTTAATTAAATACTAACCTTTTTTGCATTGTTTATTTCCATAATTTCATATTAAAATTGGTTAAGATTTTTTATTAAATAATTTTGATAAACTTTTCAAAATAAATACTATAGAAATACTGTCTGACATAATATTCACATTCCATTGTCCTTTACCCTGTACTAAGTAAAGGACAATTTACTTAGTCATGCCAGCCTACTGCTGTTGCTCCTTCAGTGAACCCACGATGTGCAAGTAACACAGAGGATTCTTTTTTCCAATAACCTCATCCATTGATTACAAATGGCATCTTATCAAGCATTCTGATGTTATCAAAACTGTTCTTGAAAAACAATTACGTGGGAGCCTAAGTCTCATTCTTTCTTTACACTTTTTATATGAAGTTGGTTAAGAATTTCATACACATATGTAATGTGTTCTGATTAATTTTTCTCACTTTCTCCTATCTCCTGAGAGTTCTCCTTCCCACATTTGTGATTCTTTTGCATTATTTTTATGACAGACTGAGAATTTTCTGGGGCATTTGTTATGTAAACCTGAATTTGGAATTCTTCATTGGATACTGGTGGACTGAAGATAATGACTCTGACTCTCTCAGATTCAGGAGAAATTAGGTCACAAGTATAAACCTGATTCAAAAATCCTACACGTAAATATTTCTAAAATCCAAAATGTGAAGAAATAAAGATTTCCCACCCATCTAACATAACATCCTATAGTGAAAATACAAGCATATCATGTAACATGTACTTCAGGATACACATATACACACAAACACCTCAAATATATGAAATATTCATATTTACATTTGCTTTCCACCCTCAAGACTTGTGAATTTATGCATATATGTATGAATGTATATATACATATATGTATATACATAATATATATACGTACATATACATATACATATATGAACCAAAATTGGGAAGTAATGCTTCATGAAACCTGTAACTTCTAATTCTAATATTTCTCATTAGAAATAATCTACATTGAAAATGGAAAAATGATAACCATCCCATAAGCTTGATAATCCTTTTTATAATATAAATGATAATCTCAAAACATTTTTAATTACTATTCCAATTCAACCACAGAGGAACAAAAGATTTTTCAAAGAGGAACAAAATAGATTTTCTTTTAAGAAAATCAAACATTTTTTAGTTTCCATTATCTTCAAAAGTCAAAGTGAAATTCACCAGTTTCACAAACACATTGATGGAAAATGATCAGTATTTTTTTTTTTTTATTTTAAATGAGTTGATTACTATCTTTCAAAATAAAATTAGGATTTCCAATTGTGGACTAAAGTGGAGCTGAGGAGAAATGACAAAGATGGACAGACAGCTGGGCCATTCACTTAGTTTAGGCCTACACTGGTCAGACACTAAGTCACCCTTTTCTAGGGTGGGAGCTTACAGTGAGAGAAAAATGTTGAGGGTTGAGTTTTCTCTCAGGGTTGAGAGAAAAATGTATGCATTTGGTTGTCTCTATAATGTATAGAAGAACTCTCTCCTTTCATTTTTTTTCACAATTTATGAAATGGATCTTCAGGAATATTACTCAATAACTGGAAAATTTACGCCCCAAACTGAGACTGTTTTATTGATGTCTGTCCTAAAATCTATTTACATACTTATAAGAATACTCCTTAAAATATGTACTTGATGAGGTCAGGACCAATTTTATTTCTCTCAGAATATGAAGGCTATGATCATGGCCCCTAGAGATTATATGTGATGTGGTCCTAAAAACACCTCTATGCTCCAATCACAGCAGTCCTTAGCATCTGCAGGATCACCAAGCAGGACCTACTTGGTACCAGCAGTTCCCCTGATGAGTGTAGGGATAGTGTCTGCTTCTCATCTCTTCACACTAATTTGGAAGTTATGAGTTCAGAGGCTTACATATATGATCCCCTTTGAGCAACCAATATAACCAGTGATTTTATCTTTCATATTTTAAACAGTTTTTGAGAAAAATTTTAGTGTAGTCCACAAACTTCCAATACTCATAAGTCAGCTTCAAAATAACTATAATTGCTGATATCTCTCTCCTTTTCATGATTTTTGCTATTTTTTTCTCAATTCAAACAGCAGAATCACACTTTAAATAATTCATTTTTTAAAATATGACTGAAACATTTGTGATAACAAAGTGAAAATGTGTACAGAAGAAAGTCCACTAAGCTTCAACTCTACTTCAAAAAGTCTGTGCCGCTGTGCAATTTTGAGAGTAAGAGAAATACCTCTCATAGGAATAGCAGACTAATTGGCTATCAATACCAAATGGTCAGTCCTGAAAAATATATATACAATTAATATTATACTGACTGAGCTGATTATGTAGTTACGAATACATATATATATATCCACACACATATACATCTGTGTAACAATTATTAATTAAAAAAGAAGCTATGATTTGAAAAGAGACCAAGTAAGGAAACATGGGAGGATGTGTAATAAGAAATAAAATAGGGAAATAATGAAGTAATTATAAAGCAAAACAGAACAAAAAACTATTTTATTTTTGTACAGTAAAGCCTAATCAAAGTGTAGCCTCTAATACTATGGCAGGCATGAGGGACATACTCATAGGTTATTAGTCACAACCAAAACATCATTAAACAAGGAGAGATGTAGTTTTTCTTTTTTTTCCTTGTTCTGTCTCTTCTGAGTTTCCTGGAGCCTTGGCATAGCAAGGTCCAGTATATTCCATCGTTGGTGAACTCCTCATAGGCTTCCATGTGGGTAAATATGGATTCTCCTGGGACAGGTCTCAACCTAACAGAACAGATATTCAGTGGATAATTACAAGACTGATATCCATACTAAATTTCAAAGGGTGCATAGTTTTAAAACATAGACTCAATTTGCAAGAGAAGTCATTTTCCTTGCCTCTGGCAAAAGCGACATATGGCACTCCACCAACCTGTGATATCAGGATATCAGCCACCAATGCTGGCCTCCAGGTCAACTGAAGGGGAAGTAAAAGTACTTATTATACATCTCAGAACCCACACCTGTATTCCTGTTACTTCCCAAACAAGCCTACACTCTGCTAACTCCCAAAATATTCAAGCAAAATATTTTATAAAGACAGTTTCTTTACTTGTCTGAGCTATCTCCACTTTCCTGTCTTAATATTGTTTCTTTTCTCATAGACAGCTTGGTCACATGAAATTTTTTTTTCTCCCCCCAGGTCTGAAGTTTTCTAGAATCCTCTGAACATTTTTCATCTTTTATCCATAACAAAATTCTTTCCTATAATCATCTAAGATTTGGTGTTTTTTTTTCCTGTTATCCAGATCATTTAAATTGAACATTTAAAATGTATCTGTACTTAAGTGACTATTACTCTGCTAAAAACAAGGAATGTATAGCTTTTAGTTAGAAAACACTTAATGAGAGATACTCTGTAAGTTTCATAATAAAGAAATGTAGTATACACTGGACATATAATGGTCATAGACAAATCATTCAAAATTAGAATGCCTGTCTTTAAAATGATAGTATTTCGGTGACAGTAATAGTCTTTGCCTTCTGCACAGTGTGCAATTTCATTAATATGTGTAATTATATACTTCTAATTAAGATAGCAAAACTCTACCAGACTGTTAGGTTCTTCATGAAGATATTCTGCTGAATAATTATGATTTTAAAAATATAACACATTTGAGTATGGGAAATAAAAACACATCAGAAGGAAATCTCTATAGTGTCACGTGGTAACCAACCCCATTATTTTCAAAATAGTAATAAATACGTGTAAAGAAAGTAATCGGGCTTTCCTAATAGCATAAACTATTTAGGTCCCAGGGAGTGCAATTATCCAAACATGCCAGTCCTGGACCTACTCAACATGCATTTTCAAAGGAATTCTGGTGATTAGATAGAAACAAGCAAAAAACAAACAACACACATACCAAAAATAGCATTCATCAAGAATTTGTGCAAAAGTTCTGGTCCAGCAAAATAGCCATTTTCCTTGCTCCAACAAAAGGGACAAATCGCACTCTATTGACCTGTAGCTCCTATGAGGATATCAACACCCATGGTGGCCTCCAGGTTCCTTGAAGGGAAAGTAAATGGACTTGTTATATATCTCAAAACACACGTCTAGATTCCTGTGCCTTCCCAAAGAGCCTCATCTCTTTCTGCACTATCCTAATTTTCTGCATAGTCTAGAAATACCCTGATTTTTTTTTTACACAAATTAATTTATTTATAAATTTCATATCTTCATCCCAGGCCCCGTCCCTTCTCTCTTCACAGTCCCACCATCATTCTTCCCTCCCCCATTCCCTCTTTCTCTTCAGAGAGGCTCACTGTGTGTAACAACCCACCCTGACACATTACATGAGGTAGGACTTCCTCTCTCACTAAGGACAGGCAAGACAGCCCAGCTAGGGGAAAGGAAACTAAGGGCAAGCAACAGAGTCAGAGATAGCCTTCAGTTCAATGTTAGGGGTCCCACATGCTGAGCAAGATGCACATCTGTTACATATGTGTAGGTGGACCTAAGTCCAGCCTGTACATTTATGAAAGCATAGTTTGTCTCTGTCTAAGCTATCTTTACTTTTCTCCTAATATTCTCCATTCTCTTCTAGACAGTCTTGGTCATATCACGTCTGCTTCTTTTTCTCTGTGCTATGAACTCTTCCAGGTGCCTCTGAACATTTTTCCTCTCTGACCCATAATAAAATTATTCCCTGTAATAATGGAGTGGCTACAATTTTAATGGTTTCTCTGTTGTTCTTGCTCATACAGTTGGAATATTTAACATATATATTTTATTAAGTGAATATTACTATGCCTAAGTCATTTCATTTCATTCAAGGAATATGTACTGACAAGCCATAGTTTTTACTTGGGAAGGATTAAAGATCCCTGTGAATTGAACAGTCAAAGAGAGACATCAGCCAAGGTTGTCATCAAATGCATCTGGCAATAATGTAAAGGTATTTTATAAAATATTGCCAATGCAATTTCATTATAAAATTGAAATTAAATGAGTATGTCTGGAAAGTCATTCCTATCTAGTAGAATCAATGTTCACATATTGAGAAATATATGTTTGAAACTAGAAGGTTGTTGAATTTGGGGCTGAAATTTGAGCAGTTTCCAACAAAACTTTGTTGGCACAATGGGTAATACAACTAGATGAAGAGAAAATAATCTCTCATATCTTGGGCATATAGTTTTGAAGGTACATGGCTATCATTCCTTGTAATAACTCAAAGCATTACTCTCTGTCATGATAACTTTGTTTCTTTGGGGGAATGGTACTGATTATTGCTAACAGGAGTAGCTTTTCATGAAAAAAAAAACTGTTAAGAATTAGGTCACAGGTTCTAGAGAACTCAAGACAGAACACTTCCTGAGACCATTAGTCTAGCATGAAAATCATAATGAGCATTTTAAAATACCTTTACATCGGAGCCTGGAATGGAGAACCTTTCACTGGGCAAAAAATTATCCTTTTCTTTCCTGGCACTAACCAAAATGGCTACAGCAGTTTGTAGACAAACCCCTGAAGTGTAAACATTCTGTAGTAGTCAGGGGAAGAAACCACTGTGATGTCAACATTCCAAGGCTCAGGCCATAACTGACAAAGTGACGCATGCATTTCAAATTTTGACTTTAAGACATTGATTTAAAAAAAAAACAATTGAGCCACATGTGTTTTGAAGAAATATTCAAAACTGTGTGTGTGTATGCGTGTGTAATAGATATATGATACAGACAATAGACAAAGAATAGATGTTAGATAGAAGGATAGATAACTATAATGCTATCAGCACAACAATAGGAGGAATACTTATATAGGGTCAAATAGGGGGAATACTTGTACAGGGTCAAATAAAAGGGGAGGACAACCTTCCCTAACAGTGGACTAGGGGAGGGGTGCAGGGGGAGAAGAGGGAAAGAGGGTGGGATCTGAGATGAGGGAGAGGGCCACAGCCACAATATAATTTGAATAACTTGAAATAAATAATAATAATAATAATATTTAAAAGACAGTAATGTAAAAATATCGGGAAATTTATATTCATCTCCAAAGATTATTAATTCCTAATTTTTTAACCTGTTAAAGGCCCAGGTAAAAAAAGGCAGCATGCAAAATCATTAAAACTCTGAAACTTAGAGTCTAACACATGCAAAAATCATAGAATACTTGAAAGATGAATGCGCTTTATTGAGATATGGTCAGAAAGCTTCATGCACAGAGAAGTCAGAAAGCTTAAAGGAGAGGAGTACACATGCTTATGAGTATACAGTAAATTTTATATATTAATCCTAGATACACAAAGAATTGTAACTGAAACATGGGAGATGCTCTGTACATTTAGTAATAAAATATGTAGTATACTTTGGACATATAACAACCATGAACAAACCATTCAAAATTAGAATTACCTGTCTGTATGGTGATTGTATTTGGTGATAGTAATGATTTTAGACTTCTGCAAAGTGTATAATTTCATTAATACATTTAATTATACAGTTCTCTTTAAGATAGCAAAATTCTACCAGACTGTGAGATTCTTCATAAAGATGTTCTGCCAAATAATTATAATTTTAAAAATATGACACATTTGAGTATGGGAAATAAAAACACATCATAAGGAAATCTCTAAAGTGGCATGTGATAACTAAACCCATTACTTTTTAAAAGGACATAATAGGTGGGAATAGTTTAATCAGGCTCTCCTGATTACACTATTTAATTTAAATAATTTAAAAAACAAGTTTAAACTTGTTAGGTCCCACGAAGTGCAATTATCCAAAAATGCTCAACATGCAGTATCAAAGGAATTCTGGTGATTAGAAACAAACAACAACAAAAACAGACAAACAAATAAATACATATACCAAAAACAGTATTCATCCAGAATTAGTGAAATAGTCCTTGTCCAGCAAAATAACCATTTTTCTTGCTGTGACAAAAGGAACATACTGCTCTCTACTGACCTGTGGCTCCTATCAGGATATTAACACCCATGGTGGCTTCCAGGTTGCCTGAAGGGGGAGTAAATGTACTTGTTACACACCTCAAAACACCCATCTAGATTCCTGTGCCTTCCCAAACAGCCTCATCTCTTTCTGCACTATCACAATTTTCTAAATATTCTAGAAATTACCCTGTCTTTCTTTCCACCAATTAATTAATTAATTTCATACCTTCATCACAGGCCCCCATCCCTTCTCTCCTCACAGTCCTACCATCATTATTCACTCCCCCATGACCTCATTCTCTTCAAAGAGGCTCACTATGTGTACCAACCCACCCTGACATATTACATGAGGCAGGACTAAGAGCATCTCGCTAAGGGGAAGGGAATTAAGGGCAAGCATCAGAGTCAGTGAAAGCTCTCAGTCCAATTGTTAAGGGACCCACATGTTGCCCAAGCTGCACACCCGCTACTTAAGTGAGGGGGGCCCTAGGTACAGCCTGTGCATTGATGAAAGCATACTTTGTCTCTATCTAAGCTACCTCTACTTTTCTCCTAATATTCTCTATTTTCTTTGAGACAGTCTTGGTCATATCAAGTCTGCTTCTTTTTCTCTCTGATCTGAATTCTTCCATGTGCCTCTGAACATTTTTCCTCTCTCATCCATAAAAAATTACTCACTGTAATAATGGACCAGATGCTATTTTGCTGGTTTCTCTGCTGTCCCTGCTCATACAGTTTGAATATTTAAAGTATATATTTTATTAAGTGAGTATCACTATGTCCAAGACATGTTACTTTGTTTAAGGAGCCCCGGTCCTAGTGTGGGTGGCTCCTCCTCACATGCTGAGGAGGCCCTAGATGGATGACTCCAGGGTCTGGAGAAAGCAGAGCTCTGTCAGCCCTGGAGACCTTGGCTCTCCGCCACATTGCTGTACTCCCTGGCCTCAGGGCATGGAATCTCTTCCCCCAAGAGCTCACATCACCTCTGGCTACACAGCCTTCCTCCTTTCCTCCCTCCCTCCTTCCTTCCCTCTCTTCCTTTCTTCCCTCCCTCCATTCCTTCCTTTCCTCACTCCTTCCTTCCTTCCGTCCTTCCCTCCTCCCTTCATTCCTCCCTTTCCTCCCCTCCCACTTCTTCTTCCCCCCACTGCCTGGCCTGGCTGGTCTGGAACTCTGTATACCAGGCTGCCTCCAACTCCATGGAGACCAATCTTCATCTGACTCCTGGAATTAAAGACATGTGTCCCTAAGTCTGGACCTTTATTTCAGGATTTATTTATGTCTTTTTTTTTTTGAGACAGGGTCTCTCTATGTAGCCCTGGCTGTCCTGGACTTGCTCTGTAGACCAGGCTGGCCCTGAACTCACAGAGATGCCCCTGCCTCCGCCTCCCTGAGTATTGGTGTCACAGGTGTGCTATACCACCCAGCTAATTTATGTATATATGCATGTAAGCATGTATGTATGTATGTATGTTCGTATTTTTGCATACATCACATGTGTGCCTGGTGTCTGTGGAAGGTGGAAGAGCATCAGAGTTCATGGGCATGGTCGTGAGCTGCCAAGGGGGTGTCGGGAACCAAATCCTGAGGCCTAGGCGAGTGCTCTTAACTGCTAAGCCATCACTCCAGGCCCTATACTACTTTTTGTATTATCACACTTGTTGCATGTATGTGTGTGTGTGTGTGTGTTTGTGTGTTGCATGCATGTTCTATCTTCTCGGCTCATTGCATTATTTTTTGGTGTGTGTGGGGTAAGGTTCTATCATCTAGCTCAGGCTAGCACCAAGCTCAGAGCAATCCCTCTGCTTCAGCCTCCCAAACCTGGGCATTCCAGGACCGAGCCCATAGCCAACTGTGTAAACTGAGAAGCTGTGTCTGTGCACAGCTGTGTGGGCTGCTGGCTTCAACACGGCACCAAGCTTTCCTTGTGACGAGGGTGGCTAAGAACCACCACCCACCCACCTGCCAGGGACTGTGCTCCCCCTGTCTTAGGGACTCTGGGGCCAGCTCTTCTGCCAGGCACTGTGGCAAAGTGGCTCAGTGGATAGTGCATGCATGGCCCGGGCTGCACCCCAGTGCTGCCAACTGCCACTGGAGAGACATACCTTGAAATCCCAGATCATCATGGCCCCATTGATGCCAGTGGTGTATAATTTGCGACTGTCCTGCTGGTCCACCTTGTAAATGGACACCTGGCTAAAAGAAGAGCGAGACCATGAGGTTGGTGGAGGGAGTGAGGCCATTGCCCCAAGCCCCGCACCGAAAGATGGCTGGGGGTGCACTAGGCTCCAGATTCCTCAGGGCCACACGACAAGACCCTGTCCTAGAGTGGGAGGGCTCACTCACCCGGGATGTGGCCCAGGGGGTAGGCCCGAGACTACATCAGGCCCTGGCCAGGTCCCCAAAGACACATACACTGGCTACTGGTGCTTGCATGGAGACCTACCTATCTGAAGGTGGAGGCCAGAAGGCTACAAGTTCAAGGTCAGGGGGCTGCAGGGATGGGTCAGAGGTTGAGAGTGCTGGCTGCTATTCCAGAGGTCTTGAATTCGAGTCCCAGGACTCACACGGTGGCTCATAGCCATCTGGTGCAGAGGAGAGGGAGAGGGAAAAGGAGGGAGAGAAAGAGAGAGGGAGGGAGAGGGATGGAGAGAGAGAGGAAGGGAGAGAGAAAGAGGAGGGAGAAGGAGGAGGAAGGAGGGGAAGGTAGAGGGAGAGAGAAGAGGAATGGAGAAGTAAGGAAAAGGCGAGGGAGAGGGATACAGGAGAGAGGAGAGCGAGGAAGGGGGAAGGAGAGGGAGGGGAAGGCGGCAGGAGGAAGACAGGGAAGGAGGGAGGAAGGAGAAAAGGCCACAGCCTCAGCATGGGGCTGGTAGGGACAGAACAGGGCTCAGCAGATGCAGACACAAAGAACTACTTTTTCCTTCCAAGCTCAAAAGTGACCGGAGCATGGCTGAAGCCAACCAGTCCTCAACAAGGCCTCTGAAAGCAGCCTGCCTGGGCAGCCACAGCCTTCCTGGCTTTTGAAATCGGCCTTCAGGAGTTCCAGGTTCCATCCCAACCCACAACCCCAAAGGAAACAAACAAATAGGGAGACTCCCTACAGAGCCTTCACCCCAAGATGCCTGCAGAACTGGGCAGACAGGGGATACCCGGGTGAGCCAACCCATCTGCAGAGCTTCCAGAGAGACTCCTCCTCCTCCTCAGATGCCAGCCTGGCTGTGTGGAGGCCCCAGCACAGCCGGTGAGAAGAGCCTTTACACACTCACAATCATTTCAGGTTGTTATTAGTTCGTTAAGCTGTGTTTTTGGTATATAGGTCAGTAAACGACTATGAGAATCTGTTCTCTCCCTTCTCCGTGTGGGCTCTGGACAGCACATGCGCCTTGTTTGACTGGCACAGGCAGTGGCACCCTGCAAGTGGGCACACTGTGTGCGGGAAACTGTGTGTGGGGGAGGGTGTGCGGAGCATATCCTGGGACTGGCACAGGCAGGTGGCACCCTGAGAAGGGGCACACTACAGGAGACTATGTGCAGGGGACTGTGTGAGGGGAGCACCCTGGGAATGGCACAAGCGGGTGGCACGCAGCTAGGGTGCCCACTGCGGGGAAGTGTGTGCGTGGGAGGGTGTGTGAGGCAAGTCCTGGGCCCAGCACAGGAGGCATCCCAGGAGGGGCACACACTCACCTCGGCCACGATGCTCTTCTCTGAGGACAAACTGAGCAGTGGCAGAAATTCTGTCTTCAGACTACACTGCACAGGGGAAACACGCATCACACATGGTTCTCCTCCTTTGTGAAGCGCACACTGAGGACCAAACTTGGGCAGTGCCACCTTCATGTGAGGGTCCTACCCTGCAGACCAGGCTGGCCTCAAAGGCATGATCCCTTTGCCTCGGCTCCCCGGATGCTGGGATTGTGGGCCTGCACTACCGTGCCTGGCTTGGAAGAGTGTATTCATGTGGAAGGGTGAAAGCTTGACACCAAGGTCTTTGGCTTGACCTCCGTGGTTGGCTCCTTGACCTCCCCTACCACCACCAAGGGAGGAGCAGTCTTGCCAAGCCAGAGGAGGACACTGTAGCCAGTCCTGATGAGACCTGATAGACTAGGGTCATATGGAAGGGGGGGGGGGACACTTCCCCTAGCAGTGGACTGGGGGAGGAGCAGGGAGGAGATGAGGGAGGAAGGGATGATGGGGAGGGAGGGATGACGGGAAGGGAGGGTGGCAGGGATGATGGGGAGGGAGGAAGGGATGATGGGGAGGGAGGGAGAAATGTGCGGAGGGAAGGAGGGATGATGTGGGAGGGAGGGAGGATTGGTGGGGAGAAAGGGAGGGATGACAGGGAGGGAGGGAGAGATGATGGGAGGAATGACAAGGGGAGGGAGGGAGCTGCAGCTGGGTTACAAATAAACTATAGCTAATATAAAAATAGAAATTTAATTTAAAAACAAAACAAAATGCAAACAACCAAAAAACAAAATAAAAGCTTGACACCAGCAAAGCTGTCGCAGAGCACAGTTCTGCCATGGTGACCCTTTCATAAGAGAACTAGTAGAGTCAGCACGGGGAGGACCACATCCATACTGTCCACGCCACTGCATCCTCACAGGGTGGCCAGGAGGAGGCCATAACCCAGGCACATTCCTAGGCTGCCCATGGGAGGGCAAGTGCCAAGCTGCCTGAAAGCGGACTCTGGGCTTCTTCCCTTGCCACCGAGCCACCTTCACTGCAGTCTGGTGAAAAAGCACCATTCAGACTCTTCCTGAAGACCTGGGGTGGCACGAAGGCAGGAGAAAGATGGCCCCTGTCCTGTTTGGGGTGGTGTCAGGGGAAGGAGCTGAGGGTGTGCATGTGCTGGGTGGTGGCAGCAGCTTCAGCTCTGGTTTTCTGGGACAAAGACCAGGCTGGCCTTGAACTTCTGAGCCTCCTGCTTCTGCATCCTGGGCCACCACGCTCTGTCTCATCTCCCTGGGGGCTGGTGGGGACCACAGATGTGAGGAGACATTCAGGCATCTGAGGTGCCATCCTCCCAGCTCCCAGACATCATCTTCATGAGGGCGGCTTGGACCAGGCCTGCTGTCTACAAGTGCTGCCGGAAGGGTGGGCGTGGGTTACTGACCCCCAGTGAGACCCAGCTGCTCTATCCTGGGAGCTGTATACACTCCCCCTAGCTGCAGTGCTCTAGGTTACTGTGTCCAGAGTGACTGTGGCCAGCTGTATACACTTCCCCCAGCTGCCAAGGAGAGTCAGCATGTCCAGATCGGTAGCTGTCCACCCTTCCCCTCGCTGCCGTGTAGGGCCAGCATGTACAGATCGTTAACTGTACCCCCCAACCCTCCCCTCAGCCAGGCGAGGACTCACTGAACACTCTTGGAGGTGTCAGCCACAGACACTGTGCTGTCGCAGGCGGCTCCCACTGGCCGAGCAGCTGACACTGTGCACCCAGCCACCAGTGCAGCTGCTTTAGTGCTGGGTTTACAGGTGTGCAGCACCTACCGGGCTTCTGCAGTGCTGGGGGAAGGTAACCAGCTCAGCAAGTTCTCTACCTGCTGAGCCACATCTCAGCCCCAGCTCCTTTTCTAAATGAAGAAGCTCTCTTTATCACCCAGCTGCTCACATGGTACTGTACTTTGCAAATAAAGGAGCCCAAAGGGTACCTGGCAGTGCTGAGCAATAGGCAGTACCCATTTATCCTCACCTGGATTTGAAGTCACATGACCCTGCAGCCAGCAAAATGTTGTTGGAGTGCCAGCCCAACCTGAGGACTGTGGAGCGAATCAGCTTCTTAATGTGCTTGCTCACCCACCTAAGGAAGGAGAAAACCTAGTTTACACTGTCTTCACAGACAAAAACAGCATCATTTGCCAAGACGCCCCATAAACCCCCTCCAAATAAAACTGATCTATATGTTTATAAAAACCATTTCAATTCTGAAATCTACTAGCAAAGTTAGCTACATTTACAGAGATAAGTCATATAGGCACTTTTAATGTTGTAAGGCTGCCCTTTGACTTAGGCTTGAGTATTTTCATGGGCTCCCTACAGTTCACAGCTGCTCCTGCTGAAGGCTGGCTTGCTCTCCGTCAGGGAAGAGCTTCCTATACAGAGTTCAGGCTGGCCTCTGATTTGCTGTGAACCCCACACTGCTCTTAAAGTCAAGCTAGAATTACAGGCCTGTGCACCACACTGGCCTGAGGGCTGACGTACAGCTCATGTTTAGGGACTACATTTGCGACCACAGTAAGGTCCAGTCCACTAACAACCTCTCTGCAAACACATAGAATCAACTGCTCCAAGGCAGTCAGGAGGAAATGCTTCCTACATGAATTAAGAAGAGTGGGGGGCTGGAAAAGGAAGGATGGAGATGAAGGGATGAAGGAGGAGGTAGAGGGAGAAAGAAAGGGAAGGGGGATTAGCATGGCTCACCAGTTGTTTTCAGACTCAAAGTAGCAGACTGAGGAGATGAGCCAGCCTCCACTCCCCACAGCAAACTTGTTATCCAAAGAGGACTACTTCACAAAAGTGGCACAGTTGATCCCGAGCAAGGGCAGGGGTGGTGGCAACCTCAAGGTTGTCACTTTTCCAAAGCCCCTCCTCCTTGGCCCTGCAGAGGACTTATGAGGTGGCCGTGCACCTGGCTCTCCACTTCTCCAAAGCCCTTCCTCCTTGGGTGCACAAGGGACGCAAGAGGTGGCTGTGTGCCCTGACTCTCCTGGAGCACCCTGGGGCTGTGGCGGTGGCAGAACAGCATCTTTAGGTGGTTTCTCTTCCCTTTCGAAGTCCATCCCCAGGGGGACGGGGGGCGCGCCTTGTACCCAGGCCTGCGCAGGCTTGGTCTCCTCCTTGTAGTCCTCTTACTGCTTTGGGATCAGGTTAGGTTTCAGGCAGCTTGGTTCTCCAGGCCTGAAACGAGAGAATGTGAGCAGAGAGAGAATGGGCCCAGCCCGGGACTCCAATGTCAGTGTTAGGACCCAAGGTCTCGGTGGGGTCAGGGGGTCAATCTATAAGAACTGTTCCCCTGAGCGCTTAGGGAGAGGGAGGTGGGGGGGATGGGAACTGGGGGATACTGGGAAGAAGAGGGGTTCCAGAGGCAGGACAGGAACTGGGGTATTCTGGGAAGGACGCTTTATCACAGCATCCAGGAGGAGACCCTGGCTCACCAGAGCCATGCGGACCTCAGGGCGTCAGAGAGGAGCCTCACTCACCCGGCACGGTCGTGCTCCCTTAGTCCTCCGCGCTCTCTTTGCACGAGCCGTTCTGGGGATCCACAGCCAGCTGCTGCCATTCTCCCTGGGTTGGACATTCAGCCTCGGCCTTGAAAGTCGGGGTGCCCTGGAGGGGCGCAAGACCTCAGTTAGTACTCGCTTTCTCTGCTGAGTAGCAAGGAGCTGGTGAGCCGAGTGGCAGGGTAACAAAGCGACCCACGTCACTTCGACTGGACTCAGGGACCCCTGAAACACGGCTTCGGGACTAGCCTGAGCTAGCCAGCATCTCCCGGCAGCTTTGACTAAGCTGAATGTGCGGAATGGAGACAAGGGGAGCGCCGGTGTCCACCTCCTCCTCACCGCTAATTGGGAAACAAGGGGACCAGCCCCACCCCTGCTGCACCTTCCTGGGCCTGGACTGTGGCTCTTGTTCTACCCTGACACCCCAAAATAAGCCCTTCCCTCTCGGAGCCCTTAACACAGCGGCGGGAAGAGTCATTCGCCTACGGTCTCGGGGTTTGGGGGGGTCCTCACCTGCGGGGAGGCCGGATGCAGGGAGCGCGCCCAGGCCGCCGCCTCCTCCCCGCTCTCGGGGCGCCGGTGGCGCAGCCGGCGCGGGAGGAGGCTGAGGAACTGCTCGAGGACCAGCAGCTCCAGCATCTGCTCCTTGGAGCGCCGCTCGGGCCGCGGCCAGCGGCGGCACAGCTCCCGCCGGCGGCTCAGCGCCTCCTCCGGGCCGGACACGTCCCCGGAGCGCAGCCGCCCGAAGCGTCCCCGGGGTCCTTCTCTTCCTCCTCCGCTTCTGCTTTCAACGCCAGCACCACCGCGCAGGCCGCCGCCAACGCTGCCTCCGGGGCCCCGAGACCCCGATGAGATTCCCGGAAAGCAGGGCTCACGGGCACCGTCTCCTCCAAAGCACAGCCACCACAGCTCACTACCCCGGCCAGCGCGCCAGCGGGAGAAAAACAAACCAGGCCGGAAGTGCGTCATCAACCCACGCCTACTCCGGACAGAGGGATACAGAAGCCGGGCCTGTCATGGGTCTCTCCATGTGCATCTCTGCCTCCCAGCGTTTATAATGCTGGAAAAAGCGCGCATGGGATTCTGGGATTTGTAAGCGACTCAGTGTCCACGGTCCAGCAACGGACAGGGAAGGAATCAAACTCGGGACTACGAGCAATCCCAGAATGCATCGCGCCACGTGGACGTCATTTTTGTAGTTCTCCGATACAATCCCGGAAGTCCTGGCTCCGAAGCCATGTTTGTAGTTCTCAGGCTGGTGGGTCTCTGAGGCGATGTATCTTGGACCGTTGGGACTTCCGTGACCAGCAAGAGCTCCGAAGTGAGAAACGAAGGGATAAAGGTCTGTCTGTGAGTAGAGGGTTTGTGTTTACAGCCCAGGCCAGGGAGATGGTAGGGTGGCCTCGGTGCCTCCGAGCCCGGAAGTCTCTGCTCTCTGCGGGGCGGATCTGGAAGCGAAGCCATAAGGGGCGGGACTTCCGCTATAGACGCGCTGCTACCCGGAACGGTTTTCCCAGGTCAGCAATCTTCTTATCTCAAGCAGTTATGAATTCATAGTCCTGCTCACACGTGGGGTGGGGGCGGGGAGGAAGGGGAGAAGGAGGGATTTTGGGGTTCCCCGCTTCCCTCCTCTGTCCACTCCTCGCCTTCCATCCATCCGCCTGGAGTCCCCGAGAGGCTCGTGCAGAACTGCAGGCAGGGGATGGCGGGAAGAGAGGAGGCACAGTCCTCTGCTCCCACCATTCCTGCATGCTTCCTGGGGGAGATGGGTGCACCCCGTCCTGGGTGAGGCTGTGCACGACCTTGTATTGGTTGTTCTGGCGCCCTCTGCTGGCCTGCGGGTGCACGAGCAGGGAGGATCCTATAAATAATGTTTAGGGGGCTGGGGGTTGAGTAGGTAGGTGCACTGGGCTTAGTTGTTAGGGTGCTGGGGACTCAGTACAGAAGGATCTGGCTACCTCTGCTGTTCTAAAGGCATATACATATGGGCAAAGAGAAAAAGTAAGAGATGGAGGAGGAAGAAGAGGGAAGGAAGGAGAGAGAGAAGAAAGAAAAGGAAGGAAAGAACGAAAGAAATCTGTGTGGTTTTGCAGAAAAACAACAGCTAATTAAAACTTGGGTACTATTTGGTGTTGATTTCCTGAATTTGAACCAACATACACAGGTAAAAGTGCAGGTATTCTGTACTCACATAAGTAACTGAAGTTTTTTCCACATGGTAAATAAATTTTTTTCAACCAGAAGGAAGGTGTAGAACATGGCAAACCAATACAGTTTATTTTGAGTCCCTATCAAATAGGAATGACTTGATGAACTTTTTCAGAGGAGGCTTCTCATATTCGAAGAGAAGAGCTATCCCTGGCTTAATGAACTATCTCTAGTCTTCTACAGCCTCCCAGTACCCAGGAGATTTTTACTTCCATAAATTCTGGATTGACAGGTTTGATTGCTCATCTCCTGCTGTGCTATATGAAAATCATGACACATACCCAATTTCTATAGAGATTAAACCAGAAGAAAATGATGTGGTGACCGTTTCTGAGCCCAGCTATTCCATATGGAATGCAGTGTATGCAGTGTCCCATGCCCTTCATAAAATGCTGCTGAGCAAAATTGAAATGGGACCTAAAGAAGACAGAAACATGGACTGGCTTCTTCCATGTCAGGTAAGCCTCACTCATAAGCAAGCGAAGCATCAGGATCTTATATTATTGTTAAGTAATTACTATCCTCAAACCTATAAAACATTTTCATCTTATATTTGCAAGTACAAATTAAAATGGAAATAGGTTCTGTCAAAGTGTATGAGTATATATTACATGATTTGGGGACAGAAAGCACTCATTTGAAGACATTAAATTTGAATGTTTTTCAACAAATGATTTCCTAGTGTGAGATGAAATTCTGTAAGATACAATTATACATAGTGTAAAAATATAGCAAGTTCAAGAACCAAAATTTTTATGATTTCATAGAATATGTCCAATGACATAAGATATAGACTATGGCCTCATATGCAAAGCAACCATTTCACCTAAAATACAATCTGTATTTATGACAAAAGACCATAAAAAGATCCTTTTGTGGACAATAAATACCCTGTCCTCAAGCCAGCAGTAACAGAAAAGTAATTGCTTTCACAGATGATTTAGTATTAATAAGGTAAGATGAATGTGAAACGAAAATTGTGGTTCCATTAATAAATTTTAGAACACAGACAGTACTCATAAGCTTGGGCCACAACTCAGTGTGTTAGTGATGAGTATAATGTGTGGGTTTTAAACCAACAAGATATAAACTAGGACTCGTTGACACTTACGAATCTTGGAGATGAACTTTAAGTAGGATATCAAGATGATTGTTGAGCAAGTCAGTTGAACTTTTCATTCAGTCAATGATAGGTAAATAAAAGATGAAATGTGAGTGTGTACTATATAATTTAGTATTATGGGGATCAGTAATATTTGACATTGATATTGAAATAGTCTGTAATCATGGCTTCCAGTCATGATGTATTAGGTGAGTGAGTTTGTCTCTTGTATGAATAACTGAGTACCTATATAGAAGTTGTTTATAACATGAGTTATTAATTAGTTAACACAATATTAGGTTGTGTTATTAATTTTCAGAAGTTGATTTTTTTCTAATCAAGATAATACTGCTGGTGTCTTAACAAAATTATGGAAGTGTTTCTTCCTTGTCCCTTCTATGGAATACTTTGAGGAGTATTGTAGTGAGTTATTTGCAACTCTTGTAGAATTCATGCTGAATCTCTAGACCTAGGCTTTTCTTTTCTCTCTTTTTTTTTTTTGAGAGATTTTTAAGTTACCATTTCTATCTTGGTTGTTATGTTTCTGTTTTAATAATTTATTTCATCTTGATTTAATGTTGTTAGATTTTATACATCTAGAAGTCTACCCATTAATTTTTTTGCATTTAAATGCTTAGTTGAATGAAAACTTTTAAAATATGAACCAATGATTTACAGCTTTCCTCAGTGCATGTTGCAGTGTCTGTTAGATCAGGATTGATGCAGGTGTCATGGACTTAAAAGAGAGCAGACGGGCATTTCCAAAAGCAGGATTTTTCTCTCAGACAGAACACTGATATGGTAGTCTATTGAGCGGGGAAGTAGAGATTCTATGCTGTAGTACCGGGGGATGGAGGTCTTAAGTAGCTTGATAGGGAGAAGGACATAGCGTGGGGGTTCAGTGTATAAATTTCTGGCGTTAGTCCTGCCTGTCTGTAGGTGTGTGGGTTTATTTCTGGATATCTGATTCAATTCCATTGATCCACAAGGCTTTTTCTCCGCCAGTACTATGTCATTATTATTACTCTTGCTCTATAGTATAGCTTTAGATCAGGGATGGAGTTAACTTCAGAAGTTCTTTATCATACTGGGTTGTTTTAACTATTCTTTTTTTTAATATGTTGTTGAGAATTGTTCTTTCAAGGTCTGTAAGGAATAGTGTTGATATTTTGATGGGAATTGCATTAATCTCTAGATTTCTTTTGGTAGGATGACCATTTTTGCTGTTATTCTTACTGATCCATAAGCATGGAAAATCTCTCCATCTTCTCATATCTTCTTCAATTTCTTTCTTCAGAGACTTGAAGTTTTTTTTTTCATACAGATCTTTCTCGTTCTTGATAAGAGTTAAACTGATGTACTTTATATTATTTGTGAATATTGGAAGGTTGTTGTTGCCCCAATTTCTTTCTCAGCCCACTTGTCTTTTGTATACAGGAAGACTTCGGATTTTTTTGAGTTAATTTTATATCCAGCAATTTTGCTGAAGGTGTTCATCAGCTGTACGAGTTCTCTGGTAGCATTTGTGGGTCCACTCATGTATACTATCATAACACCTGTGAATAGTGATACTTTGACCTCTTCCTTTCTGACTTGTATCCACTTGATCTCCTTTAGTTTTCTTACTGCTCTAGCCTGTACTTTCTCTAAAATTGACCATATAATCGGGCACAAAGCAGGCCTCAAGAGATACAAGAAGATCAAAATAATCCCTTGTATCCTATCAGACCACATGGCCTAAAACTAGACTTCAATAACACCAGAAATAACAAAAAGCCTACATATACATGGAAGAGCCTTGAACTCATTGGCATAAGAGAGTACTTCTTAAACATGGTGGATGATATCTTTAATGTGTTCTTGGATATGGTTTGTAAGTATTTTATTGAGTATTTTTGCACCAATATTCATAAGAGAGATAGGTCTGAAGTTCTCTTTTTTCTTGGATCTTTGTGTGGATTAGGTATCAATGTGACTGGCTTCCTAGAATGAGTTTGATAATGTTCCTTCTGTATGTATTTTGTGAATTCGTTTGAAGAGAATTGGGGTTAGCTCTTCTTTGAACGTCTGGTAGAATTCTGCGCTGAAACCATCTGGCCCTGAGCTTTCTTTTTTTGGAAGACTGATTCTATTTCCTTGGGAGATATAGGACTATTCAATTTATTTATCTGATCTAGATTTAATTTTGGTAAATGGAATCTATCAAGAAAATTGTCCATTTTATTTAGCTTTTTAAATTTTATGGCATATAGGCTTTTGTATTAAGACCTAATGATTGTTTGGATTTCCTCAATGTCTGTTGTTACGTTCCATTTTCATTTCTGATTTTGCTGATTTGGATAGTTTTTCTCTGCCTTTTACTTAGTTTGGCTAAGGATTTGTCTATCTTGTTGATTTTCTCAAAGAACCAGCTGTTAGTCTCATTGATTTTTTGAATTGTTTTCTTTGTACCTAATACATTGATTTCAGCTCTGAATTTGATTATTTCTAATCATCTACTCCACTTGGGTGTGTCTGCTTAACATGAAGTCACACCACAATTCTACCAGACATTCAAAAAGGAGCTACAATAATCCTTCCTAAACTATCATGAAAAGAAAAGAAAAAAATGAAAAGAAACAGAAGGAGCCTGTGAAAACCCTTTCTAGAAATCCAGCATTGCTGTCATTTGCAAACCCATTAAAACTACACAAAAAGAAAACCATAGGCCAATATCCTTAATAAAATAGACTTTCAACCAAAATTAATCAAAAAAGATGAGGAAGGGCAATCCATTCTCATCAAAGGAACAATCCACCAGTAGGACATTACAACACTGAACGTCTATGCCCCCAAATCAAGAGCACCTGCATTTGCAAATGAAATATGATTAAAGCTTAAACCACACATCAATCTCAACACTTTAATATTGGGAGACTTCAACACTCTACTCTCACCAAGGGACAGATCATCTAGACAGAAACTAAATAGGGAAATAATGACAATTACTGAGGTCCTAAATCAAATGGACCTCATAGATGTCTACAGAATTTTTCACCCAAACACAAAAGAGTATACCTTCTTTTACCTTCTTTTCAGCACCACATGAAACTTTCTCTAAAATTGACCATATAATCGGGCACAAAGCAGGCCTCAAGAGATACAAGAAGATCAAAATAATCCCTTGTATCCTATCAGACCACATGGCCTAAAACTAGACTTCAATAACACCAGAAATAACAAAAAGCCTACATATACATGGAAGAGCCTTGAACTCATTGGCATAAGAGAGTACTTCTTAAACAGAACACCAACAGCTCAAGCTCTAAGAGCAACAATTAATACGTGGGACCTCATGAAACTGAAAAGTTTTTGTAAACAAAAGACATTGTCATCAGACTTAAACAACAGCCTACAGATTAGGAAAGGATCTTCACCAACCCAATAGCTGACAGAGGGCTAATCCAGAATATATAAAGAACTCAAGAAATTAAACAAAAATAATCCAATTAAAAATATAGTAAACAGAATGGAGCTAAACAGAATTCTCAATAGAGGAATATTGAATGGCAGAGAAACACTTAAAGCAATGTTCAACTTCCTTAATCATCAGGGAAATGCAAATCAAAACAACCCTGAGATTTCACCTTATAGCCATTAGAATGGCTAAGATCAATAACTCAAGTGATAGCACATGCTGGAGAGGATGTGGAGAAAAGGGGCACCCTCCTTCACTTCTGGCGGGAATGTAATCTTGAACAACCGCTTTGGATATCAATCTGGCATGTTCTCAGAGAAAAAGGAATGCTCTTAATTCAAGATCCAGCTATAGCACTCCTAGGCATATATCCAAAACATGCTCAAGAATACAACAGGGGTATTTGTTCAAACATGTTTATAGTAGGTTTATTTGTAAAAGTCAGAATATGGAAACAATCCAGATGTCCCTCAACTAAAGAATGGACACAGAAATTGTGTTACATTTACACAATGGAATACTGCTCAGGTATTATAAAAATTATAAAATTTGCAAGCAAATGGTGGGACTTAGAAATGCTCATCTTGACTGAGGGAGGTTTCCTAGAAACTGAAAGAAACACATGGCATATCCTCACTTGTAAGTGGATTTTAGACATATAATACATGGTAAACATACTGAAATGTGTACGGCTCAAGAAGCTAAACAAGAAGGAGGACCCTGGTTTAGATGATCAATCCTCACTCAGAATGGCAAATGGGATGGACATTGGAAGTGAGAGATACCAGGCTATAGGACAGGACCCTACCACAGAGGGCCTCTGAAGACTATACCCGACAGGATATCAAAGCAGGTGCTGATACTCAGCCAAACTTTGGGCACAGAGGAGGTAATCTTACAAAAGAAGGGGGAGGTAGGAAGACCTGGAGGGGACAACATCTCCACAAGGAGAATGACAGATCCAAGAAACCTTGGCATATGGGTCTTTTCTGAGACTTCTACTCCAACCAAGGACCATGCATGAAGATAACCTAGAATCCCTAGTACCCCTACACAGGTGTAGCCCATGACAGCTCAGTCTCCAAGTTAGTTCTCTAGAAAGGGGAATAGTGACTGTCTGACATTAACTCAGTGATTGGCTCTTTGATCACCTCCCCCTAATGGGACTGTAGTTTTAACAGGCCACACAGGAGACGATGCAGCCAGTCATGACAAGAGCTGATAGGCTAGGGTCAGCTAGGGATGGGAGGAAGACCTCCCCTATTAGTCGTTTTGTGGTGGGAAAAGGGAGGACATAAGCGAGGGAGGGTAGGATTGGGAGGGGATGATGGAGTGGGATAGTGGGGATACAAAGTGAATAAACTAATTTATTGAAAAATTAATTAATAAAAATAGACTCAATTCTAATGAAATTCTTGTAAAGAGAATATAGACATACATCAAAATTATTATCCACTCTGAACAAATTTCTTATCCCTGATATGGCACAACATACGTCAATAAATATAAAAATCACATAAATGATGTATAAACAAAAATCACATGAACATCTCAAGATTTTAAACAGAAAAACAACAAAAATCTTTGAAAAAAATCCAACATGCCTTTATCATAAAAGTTTCAAAAGTTGTAAAGCTAGAGGCAACACCTCTGAACATAATAAAAGCTATAGGTGAGAAACCTGCATCCAGAATCATCCCTAATGGAGAAAAGGTCCAGGCAAGTTTACTCAGGTCAGAAGTTTGTCATCTATGTCCACCACCCCCAGTCCTTTTCAATATTTTGCTCAAAGTGTTAGTTTAAGCAGTAAAGAAATATAAATAGGAAAATTAGAATTCAAACTATCACTCTTTGCAGATGATGTAATAATATGCATTAAAATTCCCCAAAATTCTATCACAAAAAATTTTGAAATGATTAAAAAGTATACCTATGTGACAGGATACAGAATCTGCGTACACAAATCTATTTACTTTTGTATGTACCAACATCAAACATTCAAAGGTGATCTTGAACATATATTCAGAAATGTCTGAAGGAAAGTAAAATATCTAGTAATAAACAGATGAAAGAAAAAATATACCTACAATGAGAACTTCAAACACCTTAAGGAATCAAGAAAGACACTGGAAAATGGAAGACATCCCATGTTCCTGGATTGATAAAGATAAAATCTTGAAAATGACCATTCAACTGAAAGCTATTCCCAAACTCAATACAAATGCAATAAAAAGTATATTATTCTTATTCTTCACAGATAGAAAAAAAATTTCTGCTCAGTTCCCTCTCTTCATCCAATTCTGCTGTCTATTCTGTTTTCTGTTCTGAGTGATATTCTGGCACCCTCCTGTGGACCCTCCTTGTTATTTAGCTTCTTTGGGTCTGTGGATTGTAATATGGTTATCCTGTATTATAGGTCTAATATCCGCTCATAAATGTGTACATACTATGTGTTTTTATCTGTGTCTGTGTTACCTCACTCAGGATGATTTTTTCTAGTTCAGTCTATTTTCCTGCAGTTTCCATTATTTCTTATTTTTAATAACTTGTTAGTATTCCATTGTGTAAATGTACCAGAAGTACTTTATCCATTCTTCTAGATTTGAGGGACACCTAGGATATTTCCAGTTTCTAGCTGTTATGAATAAACAGCTATGAACACAGTAGAACAAATGTCCTTGTTATATAATATAAGAGAACAACTATTGGATATATTCCCTGGAGTGGTATAGCTGGGTCTGGAGGTAGAACTAGTCCCAATTTTCTGAGAATGCACCAGATTTATTGATTTCCAGAGAAGTTGGAGGAACGTTCCCTTTTTACTACATCCTCACCAGCGTGTGTTGTCACTTGAGTTTTTGATCTTAGCCATTCGAGTGTAAGATGGAATCCTGGAGTCATTTTGATTTCTGTTTCTCTGATGACTAAGGACTTTGATGATTTCCTTTAGTGCTTCTCAGCCATTCGAGATTCCTCTGTGGTGAATTCTCAGTTTAGCTCTGAACCCCATTTGTTAATTGGATTAGTTGATTTGTTGGTGTTTAATTTCTTGATTTCTTTTTGGATTTTACCGCTCTGTCTGATGTAGGGTTGGTGTTGTTATTTTCCCAATCTGTTGGCTGCCATTTTTTCTTTTGATAATGTCCTTTGACTTACAGAAGCTTTTCAGTTTCTTGAGATCCCATTTATTAATTGTTGATCTCAGAGCCTGTGCTGATTTGTTCTATTGTCTCCTATGTTAATGAGTTCCAGACTTTTCTCTACCTTGTCTTCTAAATGATTTAGAGGCTCTAGTTTTATGTCAAGGTCTTTGATCCACTTGGACTTGAGTTTCTTCAGGGGATACAAAGGGGTCTATTTGCATTTTTCTACAGGCAGACATCCAGTTAGACCACAACTATTTGTTGAAGATGCTGTTATTTTCCCATTGTATGGTTTTGTCTTTGGTGAAAGTAAAGTTTCAGTAGGAGTGTGGGTTTATTTCTATGTCCTTATTCTAGTTGTACAGGATTGGTCTGCTCAAAAGGGTGTTTTATTTTTCCATATGAAAACTTCAAACTTCAAACTTCAAACTTCCATATGAAATTTGTTTGCTCTTTCCAGGTCTTTAAAGAATTACGTTTGAATGTTGGTGGGAAATGGACTGAATCTGTACATTGCATTTGTTAAGAATGCTGTTTTACTATGTTAACCCTACATGCCCATGATTTTGGGAGATCTTTCCATCTTCTGATATCTTCCTCAGTTTCTTTTTTTAAAGACTTGAAATTCTAGTCATAGAGGTCTTTCATTTGGTTAGAGTTACTACAAAATATTTCATATTGTTTGTGGCTACTGTTTAGGGTGTTGTTTCCCAAATTCCATTCTCAGCCCATTTTTCATTTGTAAGCAGAAGGCCTAATGATCTTTTTCATTAAATGTGTTCCCAGCCTATTTGTCGAAAGTATATATCAATTGTAGGGATTCTCTGGTAGAATTTCTTGGATCTTTATGTATACTAGCATATCATGTGTGAATAGTGATACTTTGACTTCTTCCTTTCCAAGTTGTATCTCTTTGATCATCTTCAGTTGTGGTATTACTCTGGCTAGGACTTAAGTAGTATATTGAAAAGATATGGAGAGGGTAGGCATCCTTGTCCTGTACCTCATATTAGTGGAATTTAAGTTTCTCTCCAAATAATTTAATGCTGGCTCTCAGCTTGCCTTTTACTGCCTTTATTATGTTAAATGTGTGCCCAATTCCTTGTATGCCTGATTTCTCTAAGTCTGTTAACATGAAGGGGTGTTGGATTTTGTGAAAGGCTTTTTCTCATCTAATGAGATGATCATGTGATTTTGTTGTTTGTTTTTTTTATATGGTGGATTACACTGATGGATTTTGAACCATCCTGGTATCCCTGAGATGATGCCTATTCGTTCATCGTGTATATATTTGATGTGTTTTTGGATTTGGTTTGTGAGTATTTTATTGAATATGTTTTTTTCTATGTTCTAGAGTGAGATTGCTCTGAAATTTTCTTTCTTTGTTGAGACTTTGTTTGGTTTGTGTATCAGGGTGACTGCCATCACAATGAGTTTGGCAATGTTCCTTCTGTTTGTATTTTGTGGAATACTTTGATGAATATTGGTATGAACTTTTGTTTGAAAATCGGGTATGAGTCAATGCTAAAACCATCTAGCCCAGGGCGTGTGTGTGTGTGTGTGTGTGTGTGTGTGTGTGTGTTTGGCAGACTTTTAATTACTGCTTCCATTTTCTAAGGGACTATTGATCTATTGTTTTATATTATTAATTTTGTTGGTTTTGTTTTTGAAGAAAAAATTTCTCCCATCTTGTGTGTCCTGTAAGTAGGTTTGTAAATCAGAAGCCTCAGACATAGAGATTCATCTGAATCTTAAACTAGAGTGCTAGCTTTGTAATTTTGTTTTGTTTTTATATTACTGGCTGATGACCTGAAATGTAGGTATTTGTACATATCAAATCTGTTCTTCAATTGATCTTCATCCACATGTTGAATTTTGAGATTTAACAGAGCATATTATATTTCTCATTTGGTAACTTCATGGTCCGTAACCCATGCTGCTCTGGTTTCTCATCTAGGGCCACACCTGTATCCTGCCAGGGGCCTCCCATGACCTCCAAATTCACCCACCCTGATTTCTATTCTCTCTTTTGATTCCTTCCTTGCCTCTACTTTCCCCAAAGCTGATGTCCATCCCCATTATCCTCCTCACTCCCTCTCCCACCCTATTCCTTCCCTCCATTTAATTCAGATACCTATATTATTTTCTCTTCTGAGTGAGTTTCCTACATCCTCCCTTTGCTCTCCTTGACACTCTGGGTCTGTGGATTGTTCCATGGTTATCCTGTACTTTATGGTTAATTTCCACTTATGAGTGAGTAGGTACCATGTGGGTCTTTCAGGGTCTGGGTTACCTCACTCAGAAAAATCTTTCCTAGCTCCATCCATTCTCTGGCTGATTGCATGAAGTCTTTGTTATTAATAGCTAATTGGTATTCGGTTGTATAACTGTATCACATTTTATTTATCCATTCTTCAACAGAAGACATCTAGTTTTTTTCCAGTTTCTCTTTGTTACAAATAAATCTGCCATGAACATAGTTGAGCAAGTGTCCGTGTGTTATGGTAGAACATCTTTTGGGTATATTCCCCGGAGTAGTATAGCTCTTCAGGTATATAGGTATTGATGTTGGACTGTTGTAAAGTTTTTGAGAACTGTCTAGATGCATTTCCAAAGTGGTTGTTTAAGTTTTCATTCTCACCAGCACTGAAGGTGTGTTTTCCTTACTCCACATCCTCACCACCATGTGCTATCCCTTGAGTTCATGATCTGAGCCATTCTGACAAATGTAAGCTCAAAATGCAGAGTCCTTTTGATTTGCATTTCCTTGATGACTAAGGACAACGAACATATCTTTAAGTGGGTCTCAGCCATTAGCACTGCCTCTGTTGAGGGTTGTCTGTTTAGTTCTTTATGCCATGATTTAATTGGGTTATTTGGTTTGTTGGTGTCTAATTTCTTCAATTCTTTATTTTAGATATTATCCTTCAGTCAGAGATAGGGTTGGTGAAGGTCCTCTCCCAGTCCATATGCTATCATTTGTTCTATTGATGGAGTTGTTTACCTTCCAGGTGATTTTCATCTTCATGTGTCCCTTTGTTAATTGTTGATCTTATTGTCTGAGCTGTTGGTGTAGTGTTCACAGAGGTGTCTCTATGTTTTTTATTTGGTTGATTAATTTTTACAGAATATACAGGTTTTTATTACATACCCCTGACTGTCCTGGAACTTACTGGATAGATCAGGCTAGCATCCAGCTCTATGAAATACTCCTGGGCCTGTCTCCTGAGTGTTCTTGGAATAAAAGACTTGAGAAAATACACCCAGCTTGTCCATTGTTATTTTAGTTAGGGATTGTTCATACTATTTATCTGATATGTGCTCATTACTGTTAGTGTTTACTCTCTCTCTCTATGTCTGTGAATTGGCATTTCTCTTGCAAGGCTATATCCTCCTGAAAGGATGCAGAAATTAGAGAGGTGAACCTCACTATTCAGTTTCCTCCTAAAAAGATTTCATGATTACATTAGAACCTGTGTATCAGAAAATAAGTAGAAGAAACACCAGAATTCAATGAAAATATTGTAAACGAAGTATACATTTCCAGTATACTTTGTCCGTTTCATGCTTTCTGTTGTACACATGTGTGAATATTTTAGAATGCATTGACCTACAATGATGTGCATGTGAACTTCACTCGAGAAGAGTGGGCTTTGCTGGATCCTTCCCAGAGGAATCTTTACCAAGATGTGATGCTGGAGACCTACAGGAATCTCACTGCTATAGGTATGAGAGTGAATAATCTTTACTTTTTAAAATGAGGGAGGAACTCTTTATTTATTATTGATGTACTTCTGTAATTTCACTTGCCCATGGGGAAGACTAAAGTGAATGGTTCTTTGATTGATCATAGATTATGACCTAAATTTTGCCTTATTTCCAATAATAAAACCTACATTTTCTGGTATTGTATTTTAGGCTACAGTTGGGAAGATCATAATATTGAAAAGCATTGTCAGAGTTCTAGAAGACATATAAGGTAATTTTCATATGTAAGCTGATATGAATATGGTTCTGAGAAAATGTTAATGTGTCTTGGAAATTTGAAAGAAAAGGGACAGTGTAAATTTAAGTATATTTACTGATGATTACTAACTTGTTACTAAACTATTTACCTCCATGTTAGGTATTTGATGTGTGTTTGCAAGGCACTCCTCTAAGAATGCAAGGAAACCATACCTCATGCAAGATCAACATTTAAATCATAGCCTTGTTAGCGCTATGAGGTGGAGCTGCATTTCTTTAGTTTCCTACAACTCAGATATTGCTAAAGGTATTCACAGTAAATAGTTGCTGAAAGTATGTAGAAAACATTATACTAAAGTAGTCCATAGTAAAGCTGGGGTTACTCATACACTTGTAATAATGTTGCTAAGCTTTGTGAGAAGGACAGATTTTTAGAGTCAGGAATGTTGTTGTGGAAAAACCATAATCCCTGTAGCACATATCTATAATGAACAAAAATCAAATGTGTGAATGCAACGTGAAACCATGTCATTTATTATTTTTCTTTTAATAGGGACATCATATATCACAATGAATACAAGTCATAGATATATTGAAAGAAACAATATACCACTCAAAACAACTAAAATAAATGGTAGTCCCCATTATGAGTAGATATTTAAATGGGGATACCTATTATGCTTTATATGGACTATTCAGAGATGGAAGCAGTATAAATAATGACACAGAGACTATTTTATATTTTAAAGCTTAGGCAATTTAACTGGTTGGATTCTGAAACCTCTTTTTCCCTAACACAAATAAACCTAATACAGTGTCCTGCTGCATGGGCAGCACTACCTCTTTGTTCATCTTCATGTCTATCTCTTAACCCCTCTGTCCTGCTGGTGAATCGCCTGTCATTTGCTTTCTTCTTTCCAGCAAACCTCTCTCACTCAGAAGTTCTGCCCTCCATTTTGTGCCCTGCTATCAGTTGTCAGCTCTTTATTATTTCCAATGTAAGGAAGGACAAATGTTTACAAAATATAGGGCAGGTGATGGACCATAAAAAGAGAATTATGCAATCTGCTCAGCACTTAGCTTTCTGCTGTCTCAGCAATCAGCATTCCAATACAGACACACTTTCACATAATATTACAACAACATCAATTAACTGGTTATTCAACTTCATTAGGAATTTTCACAAAAATCACACTTCAGAAAATGTAGTTTTAGGAATATATAAATTATTCTGTTTCTCACAGTTAACTTTGCCAATTTACCATGGTGTGCAGTATAGGGAAATTTATTAACCCAATCAGTGAGTTAAAACTCTGAGGTATTGCAGTTTTGTACAAATATGTGGCAAAACACCTTAAAGAATAAAGTAAGAAAGTATAGTATAAATGTGAGCAAGGTGACAAATATTTTCACCATCACAGGTATTTTCAAATATGCAAAACACCCCCTAGAGAAGGAGAAAACCGTGAATGTGAAAATAATGATGAAAACTAAGATGTAATTCCTATTTATCTTTACACCAAATTGTAAAATTGACATGGACAATTAGATTCATCAGTGTAATGAATGTGGTAAAGTTTTCATATGTATCAATTATCTTTGCAGGTATGAAAATACTCATAGTGGAGACAAACCCCCTGAAGATACTCAATATGGTGAAGTCTTTACACATCACAGGAGTCCCCACACATATGAAAGTAAGCATATTCGTGAGGACCGCTATGAATCAAACCAATATGGTAACGCTTTTGCACATAACAGTCATCTCCTAAGACATAAAAGGACACATATAGCAGAGATATCTGATGAATGTAACCAATGTGGCAAAGCCTTTGCAGGTAACAGTACTCTTATAATACATAAAAAAGCTCACACTGGGGAGAAACGTTATGAAAGTAACCAACGTGGTAAAGCCTTGGCAAATAATGGTTATCTCCTAAGACATAGAAGAACTCACAATGGAGAAAAACCCTATGAATGCAACCAGTGTGGTAAAGCCTTTGCATACAACAATGGTCTCCTAATACATAAAAGAACTCACACTGGAGAAAAACCTTATGAATGTAACCAATGTGGTAAAGCCTTTGTACAGAGGAGTACTCGCCTATTACATAACAGAACTCACACGGGAGAGAAACCCTATAAATGTAACCAGTGTGGTAAAGCCTTTGCATACAACAATGGTCTCCTAATACATAAAAGAACTCACACTGGCGAAAAACCTTATGAATGTAACCAATGTGGTAAAGCCTTTGCACAGAGGTGTACACTCCTATTACATAACAGAACTCACACGGGAGAGAAACCCTATGAATGTAACCAGTGTGGTAAAGCCTTTGCAAACAGGTATATTCTCCTAGTACATAACAGAACTCACACTGGTGAAAAACCTTATAAATGTAACCAGTGTGTTAAAGCCTTTTCATCTAAACAAAAGCTCCTACTACATAAAAGAATTCACACTGGAGAGAAACCCTATGAATGTAACCAGTGTGGTAAAACCTTTGCATCCAACTACGTTCTCCTAATACATAAAAGAGTTCACACAGGAGAGAAACGTTATCAATGTAACCAATGTGGTAAAGCCTTTTCGCAGAACAGTCATCTCCTAAGACATAAAAGAACTCACACTGGAGAAAAACCTTATGACTGTAACCAATGTGATAAAGCCTTTGCATCTAACACTGAACTCCTAATACATAAAAGAACTCACACAGGAGAAAAACGTTATGAATGTAACCAATGTGATAAAGCCTTTGCATGTAACAGTAATCTCTTAAGACATAAAAGAAATCACACTGAAGAAAAACCCTATGAATGTAACCAATGTGGTAAAGCCTTTGCATGTAACAGTGATTTCATAAGACATAAAGGAACTCACACTGGAGAAAAACCTTATGAATGTATCCAATGTGGTAAAACCTTTGCACAGAGGTATACTCTCCTAGTACATAACAGAACTCACACTGGAGAAAAACCCTATGAATGTAACCAATGTGATAAAGCATTTGCACAGAACAGTAGTCTCCAAATACATAAACGAACTCACACGGGAGAGAAACCTTATGAATGCAACAAATGTAGTAAAGCCTTTGCATGTAACAGTGTTCTCCTAAGACATAAAAGAACTCACACTGGAGAGAAACCTTATGAATGTAACCAATGTGGTAAAGCCTTTGCATATAACAGTGTTCTCCTAAGACATAAAAGAACTCACACTGGAGAGAAACCTTATGAATGCAATGAATGTCGTAAAGCCTTTGCACAGAACAGTCATCTGGTAGTACATAAAAAAATTCACACTGGAGAGAAATCTTATGAATGTACCCAAAGTGATAAAGTCTATGCATTTCAGAGTAGTCTATAAAGTCTATGCATTTCAGAGTAGTCTCTGAAGACAAAAAGAACACATCCTGGAGAAAAACCTTATGAATGTAAGCCGTGTGGAATCACCTTTTTACAACAGTCTCATAATAAAGTCTTTTCATGTAAGAGTCATCTTGAACAAGAACACTTATTGGAGTGAAACCCTATAAATGTAACCAACGTGTGAAAAACTTTTCATGCCATAATAATCTCCATCTACATAGAAGAATGCACACTGGAGAGAAACATTACAAATGTAACCAATGTGATAGAGCATTTTGACATAATAGTAATCTCCCATGACATAAAAAAGACATACTGGAGAGAAACTATATGAATGTAAGCAATGTGGAAAGGCTTTGCATGTAACAGTCATCTCCTAATACATAAAAGAGCTCACACTCGAGAGAAACCTTATTAATGTAACCTATGTGGTAACATACTTTCTCCAGCAGGGATACATTTCATAAACATTCCCAAATGATACCACCAACTGAGAAGGATTCATTTCTCTGACTTCAAATGTACGTGTTTGATTTCTGTTACATGAAAGAATTCATGATGAAGAAAACATTTATAGATAAGCCTGTAGTTGCCTCAACACCTGAGTTCAGTAATGAATGCTTATATAAGTAAAACATTCATGAGTAAACATATTTAAGAATTAGTTTTAATTTCCATTATGTGATAACAGTTTGTCTTTGTGTTTTTGATGTGCCTGTCCTTTCTAGTTTCCATGAAGACCAGACCTTATCGTCTGGTCTTTCTGAGACCAGATCTTCTCATACCAGGAATTCTAGAAAGTTGTCAAAAACCTTACCTAGGTCCTGGGAATGAACTTGTCTTAACTGCAAAGCCATGTCTCTAGTACTGTAAATATCTTATATTATCGTGATGTCAGGAAGTAGAAAAGAATTCATAGGAGAGCAACCCTATTTGTACAAAGGAGTTGATTACTTTGTACATAATAAATGTATCCATTTTCAAGAAAAGAACCTTTTTTGTATCTGTTTTTATCATAGCCTTGGAGGAAGTAAATTATTTACCATGTTCCCTTAAATGTAATGGAGCAGAACACCATTTGTGATTGTGGTCTGAATTTTGAACATCGGAGTAGGTGTTGAATTTGCTGTATGTGTAGCAAATCCATTCACAGAAGTTTATGAGGTTGTTCTGATATTCCTTCTGTGGTGGCTGTTCGTATTCTAATGCATTTCCACTTGGTGAAAGGTATTTTTCTGTGCAATGTATAGAATGGGATCCCCATCATCTATGTGGTCCATTGCTTATTTATATCAGGCAGTCTGTGATCATAGTTTTCAAGGAAGGGTCTCTGAGAACGTGTGGTATTTTTTTTTTATGTTTTCACAAATTCATTTAAAATGTTTGTTTTTAAGCCTTGCTTGGATATCAATAATTAATAAATGCTCAATAGTATGTGTGTGTGTATATATATGTATATGTTGTTTGAAGTTCCATGTTTCTGCATTTTCCCACATTTACTATATGGCACATCATCTTCCTAGAGATTTATCTAGCTTTCTTAGAGATTTATCTAGCCTTCTTAGAGATTTATCTAGAGGTGCTAGTTAATGTAACAGCAATGAGATTTATTTCAAAACATGTTGTGTGTTTAGTGGACTATTCATTCTTAGGCTATGACAGATATATGAAGACTGTCTGACACTTTGTGGGGTTTATTTTAGTCATGCTTATATGATCTTCAAGTTTATGTTGTCAGTTTTGCATAACAGTCTTCCCACTGAGCTCACTGACATGCACAAAATTTAGTTGAAACATTACATCAGTACAATATTGTATTTTATTCAGATTATGAATATATTGTCATCAGAGAATGGAATAATATAAAATGATTTGAATAATAAATGCTACTTGCAAATGAAAATTATACACTCCTGTCTCATTTTGGAACGTGTTGGTTCTTAGGAGTAAAGACTTATTCATAAGACTTTCTCAAAACTGCAAGTGAATGTCAGAGAATTGTCTCAGTGGGTAAATTTAGTTATTGCTAAGCCTGATGATTTGAGCTCAATCCCTGAGTAGTCCATATCACTGCTACGGATTTTTCTAATGTTTCTATAGTTGGGCTGCTGTATATGCAAATTCACACACTAGCAGATATGTAAATATATTTTCAGGCTAAATAAGGGCCAGTGTGGTCACTGGCCAAAAGACTCATTGTGTTCCATGTCAAGAACTTATATATGGGATGTAGATAATAAACAGCAATAAGTTGTACTCTCACTAGCACATATACACAAAACATGTAAGTATACACAAACACACTCCAGCATTTTTTAATTCATTTTTATTTTTATTGATTATAGTTTATTCACTTTGTATCCCTGCTATAGACCCCTCCTCATCCCCTCCCAATCCTACCCTCTCTCCCTCTTCTTCTCCTATTCCCCCCCCACTCCACTGATAGGGAAGGTACTTCTCTCCATCCATCTAAACCTAATCTATCAGGTTTCACAGGGACTGTCTTCATTGTCTTCCTCTGTGGAATGGTAAGACTGTTCCCCATGCAGGCAGAGGTGACCAAAGAGCCAGGCCCTGAGTTCATGTCACAGACAGTCCTTGTTCCCATTACTAGGAAACCCTCTTGGACACTGAGCTGCAATGTGCTAAATCTGTCAGGGGTACTACATTATATCCATTCTTTGTGCTTGTTTGGAGTATGAGTCTCCAAAAATCCCTGTACCCAGATTTTTCTGGTTCTATTGCTCTCCTTGTGGAGCTCCTGTCCCTTCCAGGTCTTTCTTTCTCCTCCTTCTTTCATAAGATTACCTGCACTCTGCCCAAAGGTTGGTTATGAGTCTCAATATCTGTTTTGACACCCTGCTGCATAGAGTCTTTCAGAAGCCCTCTCTGGTAGGCTCCTGTCCAGTTCCCTGCTTTTTCCCTCTTCTGGTGTCCATCCTGTTTCTATTTCTGAATGGAGACTGAGCATCTTACTTAGGGTCCTCTTTCTTGATTAGCTTCTTTAGCCCTACAGATTTTAGTATGATTACCCTATATTTATATGTCTAGTATCTGGTTATAAATGATGAAGTTAACAAAGCAATGCAGCCATTTATAGATAACAGAAATTATTTGTAGAATATGAAGACTTATTGCTGTTCATTAAAAGGAAAATGGTTCCTTCGTACATCTTATTTTATTCTTTAATTCCTTGATTCAAGGATAGACCACTTAAAAATCATAGCTTAGCTCAGAAATGCATCCCTGTCATCCTAAATCTATTATTCAGTGCAGGCTAATCTTTCAGACTGAGGCCAGATTGTTCCACAGAGTGTGTTTTCAGTTTGTTTGTTTGGTTGGTTGTTTTTGAGACACAATTTTCTTGTGTAGCTTTAGCTGTTCTGGACTCACTTTGTAGACCCAGCCATCCTCAAAATCACATAAATCTGTTTGCCTCATCTTCCTTGAGTGCTGGGATTACAGCTGTGTGCCACCATGCACACCTCCACGGACACTTCTAAAACAGGCATGGCTACACAATGATTTCAAAATGCAAACTATCTTTCAAAGTATAGATTTTTTTTCCTGAGGGATAGTGTACACAGGGACGTTAGAAGTTTTCTGAAATTGTGCTTTGTCCTTTCTGTAAGTGAAAACTGTAGTATTGTAACATCCCCCTCATAGATAAGACATTATTACCAGATGGCATTGCTCCCTGAGCAATCTACTTTTATGGCCTCCTTTACTTCATTTTGAGATAAGAATTTATGGTCAAAACATTCCAGAGGCATTTCTGTCCATAATTTTAAATTTTTTACATTTATTTCTGCATGACTTTGAGCCAAGAGTGCTTTTTATCTCTTATTTTTACATTATTGAGAATAGGACTTAATTTAGAATGGCTCTGAGTAGGTGAATCCACATTTGAACTTATCTATATGCCCTAAGTAAATTCCGGTGATTGCTTTGTTAACGAAAACCATTGCTTTGGAAAGGACTCTTATGCTCTTCTTGCCTGTGCCAGGAAAATCTCTTTCTCAGGTCCTGTGTCTTAGCTGGTGTAACAAAACACCAACAACACAGGCTCTAAACAACAATCAATAAATGGGACCTCATGAAACTGAAAAGTTTCTGTAAAGCAAAGAACCCTGTCTACAGATTGGGAAAGAATGTTCACTAACCCTATATCTGACAAGAGGGCTAATATCCAGAATATATAGAAAACTCAAGAAGTTAAACAGCAACAACTCAAGTAATCCAATTAAAAAAATGGGATACAGAGCTAAACAGAATTCTCAATAGAGGAATGACAGAGAAACACTTAAAGAAATGCTCAACACCCTTAGTCATCAGGGAAATGCAAATCAAAACAACTGCGAGATTTCACCTTACAGCAATCAGAATAGCTAAGAGACAGCTATTTGTCCCTCTAAAGCTCAAGGGACAAATCATGCTGAAGAGGATGTTGCGAAAGAGGAACCCTTCTCCACTCCTGGTGGGAATATAAACTTGTACAATCACTTTGGAAATCAATCTGGCACTTTCTCAGACAATTAGGAATACTGCTTCCTCAATATTCCACTCCTAAGCATATATCCAAAAGATGTTCAAGTATACAACAAGGACATTTGTCCAAACATGTTTGTAATAACTCTATTTGTAATAGAAGTTGGAAACAACCCAGGTGCCCCTCAACTGAGGAATGGATACAGAAATTGTGGTATATCTACATAATGGAATATTGCTCAGCAATAAAAAAAAAGGAAATCATGAAAATTGCAGGCAAATGGTGGGAACTGGAAAAGATCATCCTGAGTGAGGTATCCCAGAAGCAGAAAGACACACAGGGTATATACTACTCATAAGTGGATAATAGTCATAAAATATAGGATAAACATACTAAAATCTAGACAACTATGAACGAGGATCACTCTGGCTAAGATGCAGAATCCTCATTCAGAAAGGCAAAGATGGTGGACATCAGAAGAGGGAGAAAACGGAACAGGACAGGAGCCTACCAAAGAGGGAATCTGAAAGGCTCTACCCTGCAGAGTATCAGAGAAGATGCTGAGACTTGTAGTCAAATTTTGGGCAGAGTGCAAAGAACTTCATGAAAGAAGTAGGAAATAATATGACATGGAGAGGACAGGTGCTCCACAAGGAGAGCAACAGAACCAAAAAAATCTGGACACAGGGGTATTTTCTGAGACTGATACTCCAACCAAGGACCATTGATTTAGATAAACTAGAACCCTGCACAGATGTTGCCCACAGCAGTTCAGTGTCCAAGTAGGTTCCATTGTAATGGGAACAGGGACTGTCTCTGACATGAACTGATTGGACTACTCTTTGATCACCTCCCCCTGAGGGGGTAGCAACATTACCAGGCCAAAGAGGAAGACAGTGAAGCTATTCGGGATGAGCCCTGATAGACAATGATCATAGGGAGGGAGAGGAGGACCTCCCCTATCAGTGGACTTGGGGAGGCACATGTGTGAAGGACAAGGGAGGATGGGATTGGGAGAGGAAGAGGGAGGGGGCACAGAGGGATTCAAAGTGAATAAAGTGTAATTAATAAAACTAAAAAATGGAAAGAAAAAAAGACACAGAAGCCGAATATACAAGCTCTCATTGGTCAAATGACAAAACAATTTGAACATCAAAATGTTCTGCATATCTATGTCCTCCCAAAATTCCTATGTTGAAGTCCTGAGACCCAAAGTAACAGAACTGCAGGAGATCCTTGGGAGGTACTCAGGTCTGGGAGATGAAGCCCTTATAAATAGGTTCATAACCTTATTGAAGAGATCCTATAAAATCATGTGGCCCTTTAGAACATTTGAGTATAAAGTGAGTACATGACTGTAGACAAGCATGCCCCCAACTAGACCTTATAATTTAACTTTAGACTTTCCAGAGTTCACAACTGTAAAAAGTAAAGCCTTGGTTTATAAATCATCTGTCACTTAGCCCCAGCAGACTAAAACAAAAATAACAGTCCAGTCTGCTGCAGAAGGCACATAAATCATGAATCCATATTGATGTTTTTTAAGTGTATGGCAAATGCATTAACATTCTGATGAGGACCAAGACACAGAGTGTCAAGGTCCTCATGAGGGTGCAGGGTATTATCTATGTAGTAGAAATAGCTTGAAAACACTGATTACAAGTAATCAAAGTGAAAGTATGTACCACCTGATAGGACAGTGTGTTACACTTTTGTGATACACTTGTCCCAGTTTATATATTGATCCATGAGAACACAGAGAGCTTGGAGAGAGTCTATTAAAATAACTAACCTGGGATATTAGCTATATAGTACAGGATAACCATTCCAGAGGCATTTCTGTCCATAATTTTAAAATTTTTACATCTAATTCTGCATGAATTTGAGCCAAGATTGCCTTTTTATCTCTTATTTTTACATTATTATCACATTCAAAATGGGAATTAATTTAGAATGGCTCTGAGTAGGCAAACCCATATTTGAACTTATCCTTATGCCCTAAGTTAAATTTTGGTGCTTGCTTTGTTGAAGAAAACCATTGCTTTGCAAAGGACTCTTATGCTCTTCTTGCCTGTGTCAGGAAAATCTCTTTCTCAGGTCTTGTGTCTTCACTGGTGTAACAAAACACCAAAAGCACAGACTCTTAACAGCTCCAATCAATAAATGAGAACTCATGAAACTGAAAAGCTTCTGTAAAGCAAAGGGTACTGTCTACAGATTGGGAAAGGATGTTCTCTAACCCTATATCTGACAGAGGGCTAATATCCAGAATATATAGAGAACTCAAGAAGTTAAACAGCAATAAATCAAGTAATCCAATTTTTAAAAAATGGGGTACAGAGCTAAACAGAGAATTCTCAATAGAGGAATGGCAGAGAAACACTTTAATGCTCAATGCTGTTAGTCATCAGGGAAATGCAAATCAAAACAACCCTAAGATTTCACCTTACACCCATCAGAAGAGCTAAGTTCTAAAGCTCAAGTGACAATACATGCTGAAGAGGATATAGAGAAAGAGGAACCCTCCTCTACTCCTGGTGGGAATGTAAACTTGTACATCACATTGGAAATCAATCTGGCACTTTCTCAGACAATTAGGAATAGTGCTTCCTCAAGATACAGCTATACCACTCCTAAGCATTTATCCAAAAGATGCTCAAATATACAAGAAGGTCATTTGCTCAACCATGTTTGTAGCAGCTTTATTTGTAATAGAATTTGGAAACAACCCAGATGCCCCTCAACTGAGGAATGGGTACAGAAATTGTGGTACATCTAATTAATGGTATATTACTCAGCAATAAAAAAAAAACAAGGAAATTATGAAAATTGCAGGCAAATGGTGGGAACTGGAAAAGATCATCCTGAGTGAGGTATCCCAGAAGCAGAAAGACACACAGGATATATACTACTCAAAAATGGATATTAGACATATAATATAGGATAAACATACTAAAATCTATACAACTGAAGAAAATTATGAATGAGGAGGACTCTGGCTAAGGTGATGAATCCTCATTCAGAAAGGCAAAGAGGATGGACATCAGAAGGGGAAGAAAACAGGGAACAGGATAAGAGCCTAAAACGGAGGGAATCTGAAAGGCTCTACCCTGCAAGGTATCAGAGAAGATGCTGAGACTTGTAGCCAAATTTTTGGAAGAGTGCAGAGCACTTCATGAAAGAAGTAGGAAATAATAAGACCTGGAGAGGACAGGTGCTCCACAAGGGGAGCAAGAGAACCAAAAAATCTGGGCACAGGGGTATTTTCTGAGACTGATACTCCAGCCAAGGACCATTGATGGAGATAAACTAGAACCATGCACAGATGTTGCCCATGGCAGTTCAGTGTCCAAGTGGGTTCCATTGTAATGGGAACTGAGACTGGCTCTGACATGAACTGATTGGCCTGCTCTTTGATCACCTCCCCCTGAGGGGAAAGCAACCTTACCAGACCACAGAGGAAGACAGTGAAGCTATTTCTGATGAGCCCTGATAGACAATGATCATAGGGAAAAAGAGGAGGACCTTCCCTATCAGTGGACTTAGGGAGGTTCATGTGTAGAGAAGGAGGAGGGAGGATGGAATTGGGAGAGTAGCAGGGAGGGGGCACAGAGGGATTCAAAGTGAATAAAGTGTAATTAAAAAATTAATATAAAAAATGGAAAGAAAAAAAGACACAGAAGCCATATATATAAACTCTCATTGGTCAAATGACAAAACAATTTGAACATCAAAATGTTCTGTATATCTACGTCCTCCCAAAATTCCTATGTTGAAATCTTGAGACCCAAAGTAATAGAACTACAAGAAATATTTGGGAGGTACTCAGGTCTGGGAGGTGAAGCCCTTATAAATAGGTTCATAACCTTATTGAAGAGACCTTATAAAATCATGTGGCCCTTTAGAACACTGAGTTTAAAGTGAGAACAAGACTGTAGACAAGCATGCCCCCAACTAGACCTTATAATTTAACTTTAGACTTTCCAGAGTTCACAACTGTGAAAAGTAAAGCCTTTATTTATAAATCATTTGTCACTTAGCCCCAGCAGACTAAAACAAACAGTAACAGTCCAGTCCACTACAGACGGCACATAAATCATGAATACATATTGATGTAAGTGTATGGCAAATGCATTAACATTCTGATGAGGACCAAGACATAGTGTCAAGGTACTCATGGGGGTGCAGCATATTAACTGTGTAGTAGAAAAGCCTGGAAAACACTGATTACAAGTAATCAGACTGAAAGTATGTACCACCTGACAGGACACAGTGTATTACACTTTTGTGATAACCTTGTCCATGTTTATGCATCGATCCATGAGAACACAGAGAGCTTAGAGAGAGTCTAGAAAAATAATCAACCTGAGATATTAGCCATATAGTACAGGATAACCATGGTACAACCCACAGACTGAAATAAACTAAGTAACATGGAGGGTTGAAGAGAGGATTATTGAATCCCACTAAGAAGGGGACAGACATGGGAGGTGGATCGAGAGAGGAAGTGGGTGGGAGACTGGGGTGAAGAGAGGAACAGGAGGGGGATCAGGTGTGGGTAAAGTGGGAATGGGGGTGAGAGGACTAGGAGAGAAGGGAAATTGGTGTTGAGGCATATCTGAGACAAGATGAAGACCTGAAATTTTGGAGGTGCCTGGGAAGATATGAGGGTGACCCTGGCTGAGACTCCTAAAAGCAGGGATATTGAAACTTAAGTAGACATATCCCATAGCCAGAGGAGGGATAACTCTCAGAAAACTCTCACTCAAATTTGACCACCTACAAGATATGCAGGGATAAAAGATGGAACAGAGATTGAGGAAATGGCCAACCAATGACTGACACAACTTGAGACCCAACCCATGGGAAAGACTCAACTTCTGACACTATTAATAATACTCTGTTATGCTTGTAGACAGGGGAATAGCATAACTATCATCTGAGAGGCTTCATCCAACAGATAATGGAAACAGTTGCAGAGACCCACAGCCAAAGAAACATTGGCAGAATTCAGGGAGTCTTGTGGAAAAATTAAAGGAAGGATTGAGGGAGCTTGAGGGGTAGGACCCCACAAGACCTACATAACCAGCTCACATGCGACCATGGGGATTCATAGAGACTGAACCACCAACAAAAGAACATGCCTGTACTAGTCCTAGGTCCCCTCCACATATGAAACTGATGGGCTGCTTGTCCTCAAGTGGGTCCCCTAACAACTAGAGCAGGGTCTGTCTATGACTTGGACTCTGGTGCCTCCCTCTGGATCCCATTTCCCTAGCAGGGCTGCCTTATCTTGCCTCAGTGAAAGAGGAGGTATTTAATCTTGATGTAACTTGATGTGCCAGGGTGGGTTGGTTGTGGGCTATCTGGGGAAAATGGGTGAGTGGGATGAGGGCAGGACTGGGAGGAGAGGAAGGAATGGGGTTGTGAGTGGGATGTAAAATGAACAAATAAATAAATTAATGAAGACAAAATACAATTGACCCACAGTCATCAAAAGTGACAGGATCATGAAAAAGATGATGGAACTATTCCATATTGAAAGATACGAAAAAGATAAGGAAACAATGCAACACTTAAATGTACCAACTTCTTCGACAATTATGTGAGTAATAACATAGTCAACAAAACCCAAATTAAATGTAATACTGTGTCAGTGTGAATTACCAAATTTGATAACTGCACTGTCATTATGTAAGACAAAGTTCTTGTTTGTATAAAATCAACACTAAACCATTCTGAGTGACAGAGCATAAGGTCAGCAGCTTCCTCTCAAAATGTCCAAAGTAAAAGAGCAATTAACTGTACATACTTGAAACTATCTTCAAGTTTGTTATCGTTTCAAAAGTGTTGTGGGAGAGCTGAACATGGTCTTTAACTCCAGCACTTGGGAGGCAGAGAAAGACAGATCTCTGTAGGTTCAAGGCCAGCCTTGTCTACATAGGGAAGCCCAGGACAACCAGGTCTCTGTAGAGAGAATTTGTTTCAAAAAACCAAACTAAATAAAATTGTTGTAAGGAGAACAATGTAACTGAAAACTGAACAAGATTAAAAACAAAGCTGATTCTCCACACTGGCAGTCTGGGTAAGACTATGTCTGTAAGAGACTGAAAAGTGAAATGACATGACATTGTGGAACAGCAATAAGATTCTCTAAATACAGCCCACAGTCTTCTTTTTTTGTTGTGTATGTGTGGGGAGGAGGGAGTGTTCATGATGTGGGTAAAGGATGAATACTAGTGAACACAGGGGAATGTCAGATGACAACTCTGTGCTGTCATTTTTGCCTTCCACCTTTTCAGGAATTCAGGGGTCAAACTCAGGTCTCCAGGCTTGCCCAGCAAGAGCCTTTATCTACTATGTCATCCTACCAACCTGCAAGCGATTCTCTTAAATGACCTCAATTAGGTAATAGTGAGAAAAAAATGTGAAGTGTCCCTTCTCTTAAACAATTTCTTAGGGATGAATAAATAATAAAAAAGAGATGAGTAGAACATTAGCACACTAGTGCAACCAACGAATAACTATCATCCGAACACAACCTAAGCACTTCCTGAGACAAGGGGCTGCTGGTACCAAACTGTGCCTTAAGATGAATTTTCTGATGGAATAAAGAGAACAATCAAATCATTTGAAAGCTAAGTGAGAGAGAGCACCTGCAGTGGTAGGCTGGCTGTCTTTACTTAAGAAGAGTCATTTCATTCTGGAATGCCGCCACATATGTCCTGAAACAATAGTCCTAGAAATGTTTCAAGGTGCAAGGATCCTGTGGCCTTTCCAAGCAGCAAGTGTTCATTCCACTGGGATGTCCAGAATCCCCCACCCCACCTGCCCCAGGCCAGGCAGGAGGCAACACCGGACTCTCTGCACTTCCTTTCCGGGAGGACTGGCCCCAGTATCACTCTTCCTCAGGATGCAGGGCACAAGTGTATCCCTAGGAACTCCACATAGTGTGCTCCTGCCCTCCCAACTCCTGCTGCCCGAGGGCGCAGTCCCAGGTACCAGCAGCATCCACAGAAGCTCTTGGCAGACCTGGGCAGGCTCTCCCGACCTGCCCAGCCCGCCAGCCTACAACTGCACAGCCCCAGCCTCACTCCCGACTGTCATTCTGCGGGTCCCTCACACATGCCCACAGCCAGCCAGGGTCAACCGCTCCGCGATGGCCAACACCCGTGGACCTGCCGCTCCTCGGCCGCGGGACCCAACGCTCTCCCCTCCCCACCTCCCAGCTGCGATGCCTGCCCCAGCACCACCTAGCCCACTGGATGGCTGCTGGGGGAGGAGGCGGAGCCCAGAGGCAGAGGTGGGGGAGGAGCCCAGCCAGGGGGTGGAGCCCGGGGGTGGAGGCGGGAGCCCAGGGGCGGAGGCGGAGCCCAAGGCTGCGCCCGCCCCACACCCTTACCTGGCTTCTCCTGGTCTCAGCCTACCACAATGAAGTTGTGCCACGACCGCCGCCACCGCGCCCGGGAAGCGGGTTCCCGTCGCTGCCCTCGACGCTGTCGCCCACCAGGCCCGGGATGAGCTCAGCGTCTGTAGCCATAGCAATGGCGCTTGCATCATCCTTGACAATGGAGGCGCGCAGTGCGCCTGTGCTGCGCCTCAGGCAAGCCCCTCCCCGCCCCACCCGAGTAGGTTCTGCATTCTGGGTCGGGATGCTGTGAGGCCTGAATTTTACTATTAATTTTACGGGACAAAAGGCTCTTTGAGATAAGTGTACCTCCAAGCATTTCTCTCCTGTTTTCAAACCCCTTGCCTTAGTTACTTTTCTATCACTGTGCTAAGATATCATGACCAAGGCTGCTTACCACAAGTACCTACAATTGGTTGGGTACCTAGAGTTTCAGAGGGTAAGTCCATGACCATCATGGAAAGGACCATAGTGGCAAACAGAAATGGCAGGCAGAGAACCAGAGAGAACAGTGGCTGTGAGCCTACATCCTGATCTATAAGTATGAGGCAAAGAGCTAACTGAGAATGGTGTGGGATTTTAAAACCTCAAAGCCCACCCACAGTGACACACCTCTTCAGCAAGAGCATACTTGCTAATTTTTCTAAAACAGATCCATCAACTGGGGACCATATTTTCAAACATATCATTCAAACAACTACACTCCTCAATAGCGTCCTATGTAGCCAGGAATTAAGATAAAAAATTTCAATGTCCAAAAGCTTCCCAGACACTCAGATTCTTGTGCTGTTTTGTTGTTGCTATTGCTATTTTGTTTTTGAGACAGAGTTTCTTATAGTCCAGGTTGACCTTCATTCCTGACCTTCCTGATGCTCCATTTAGAGGCATGTGTCAACACACTTGCTTTATGATCTTGTTTATTTTTGTATTGTTTTGCTTTGTTTTGTTGTTGTTGTTGTTTTGCTTTTCAAGACAGTTTTTCCCTGTGTAGCTTTAGCTGGTCTGGACTCGCTCTGTAGACAAGGGTGGCCTCAAACACACAGAGATCCAGTGGGTGCCACTATGCCTGCTGACCTCCTTTTTTGAAGGGGAGTATTTTTAAATTTTGTGTAGATCAGTGGTAAGAGTATTTTACTTGTATGAATCTAAGTGTACCACATGTGTGCCTTATATCCCAGGAGGTCTAATGGCATCAAATTCCCTGAAACAGGAACTAGAGAAGATTGACAGCGACCATGAACATGCTAGGAACTCGGAAAAAAAAAGCAGAGAATGTTTTGTTGTGTTTTGTTTTAAGATTTATTATTTATTATGTATACAATGTTGTGTTTGCATGTACACCTGCATGCCAAAAGAGGGCACTATATTTCATTATAGATGGTTGTGATTCACCACATAGTTGCTGGGAATTGAACACATGACCTCTGGAAGAGCAGCCAGTGCTCTTAAGCTCTGAGCCATCTCTCCAGTCCCACAGAAAGTATTTTTCATCACTAAGCCATCTCTTCTATTATTATTATTATTATTATTATTATTATTATTATTATTATTCCTTTCTTCTTCCCTAGTTTATTCCAAACAAATTCACCTTCTTTCATTTCACCTGCTGAACTAAAATGTTCTTAACTCTAGGCCTTTGAATATATATATATATATATATATATATATATATATATATATATATATATATATATTATCCCTTTTGGGGTGTTAAGTAGCTCTTGCTTTTCTTTAGGTTACATAGTGTAATTTATAGTGATGTACATATTTCTATGCATGGTCTATAGGTTTATTTTTGGTGGATAACCCCACAAGACTGTAAGCTTATAGAGAAAAAATGATGTTTGCATGAATCATTTTTGTGTGTTCAGGACTTAGCACAGTATTGAGTACCTAATTCACAAACAGTAACTGTCTGCAGAAGGACAAATCACATTTTAAACAGTAAATGCTATTAACAAAGGTTTCATAATCTGATAGTAATACAGAATTCCCACCTAGAGGATGGGAGCACTTAGCATTTTATTTGTTAATGACAGCCATTGTGCCATCTGTAATAAACTTCTCTGGAAATATTTTTTATCTTTGTTCTGTTTCTGCTGTTAGTAGGACAGCCTCTATGTCTGTTGCCTTTTCTGTGTTCTCTTTCATTTATCTCATAACAAGTTACTTCCTTTAAGCTTTAGTGAGGTTTACCATATGGCTTTATCATATGCAAAGACTATTTGTATCTGTCTGTTTTGTACAGAAGCTAGAAATACAGGTCAGAGGTAGAACATTTCCTTCACATATATGAGGTAAAGAAAGAGGAGGAAGAAGAGGAGGAAGAAAAGGAACAGGAGAAGCAAAGCATTGCTTTTCTTTATGCAGATGCTCTGCCTTAAATACAGGGGTTAACAGTCTTCCTGTTTCTGCCTTCCAGATAAATAGAAATTACAGGTACAACAACAGTGCTACTTATTTGTTGTTAGTTTTATCCTGGTCCTTCTCCTGACATTCACTGTATACATGTTTTATACATAATTGGTTTTATGTACATGTTCATTTTCTGAGAAGAATCTATATTTTCATTAGGTTTTATGAGAGGTCAGGTCCTCAGAAAATATCCTGGGCTTTGCACCCTGCCATACTTATCACTAGGAGACCATATCCGCAAAGCTGATTGTGTTCTCTCTGTACATCATTAGATGTTATGACTTCAGGATGCATCTTGAACCTTGTTTTCAAGAGCATGCTGTAAACAAGCCCTAAGCTTAACAGGCAGTTTGTTCCTCATGAAAAAAAGATTTCATCATAAAATGACCTGTCTGAAAAGATCATCTGAGATCATTGTGCAATGCACTCAGTTACTTTCATTTTAGTCACTAACATTATTAGTACTGTTTATTGGTTTTCGTTACTTTTCTAGAGACCCAAGTATGATGACCCTGGTGTAATGGATTGTGGACACACTATTAACTAAGAAAATAAAACAACATATTCAAAACAAGCAAAACCTCCAAATATTGATAAGAATTAGGTCTAGATTTAGGGCCCCAAAATAATTCAGTTGAAATGTAAGGAAGACATTGAAACACGATTATTCAGCAAGCTTTTTCATCATATATGTAAATATGAAAAGATGTACAAATAAACACAACTTAAGAATTCTTGGACACACAAAAGGTGGAAATTCATTAAGCAGGATTTTTTTCCGTTTTGTTTTCTTGCCAGGAAGATTTTGAACATGTTCCTTCCCTCCCCCTCCATTCCCCTACCCTCTCCTCCCCTTCACTTTCCTCCCATTCCTTTCCTTCATTGCTCAGTGTAATTTACAAACATTGCAAGTGAATTGATGCAATGCTGCAAAAGCATTGCCAAAAGGACCCCTGCAGCCTCACTTTTAGGTCTTGAACTTAAAATACATTCTGGCTAGTTTTTTCTTGTACTGGTGATTAAGTAAATCAACTCATTTTCAGTGGGGGAGGGGTAGATCCCCAGACATGGTGAATTCTTCATCTATCCCTCTACTGCACCCTCCACTTAAATCCTTTTGTACTTTGGAGAACACATAGACAGAAGTTCCCTGAGGAGTTTAAGTTACATGTGTGACTCCATTTTGAAATAAGGCACCATCTTGACCAGGAGCTTAACTCAGGTACCAGGAAATATCACAGAATGTGCACCTGGCAGAATACAAAGTTAGCTCTCCAAGCAATGGCCTCCAGGAAATATGACAGAATAAATGTTTAGTAAAAAATAGAGACAATCTCCCAGGTAATTGTGATCATGTAAATGGTCACCTCTCCTCTATGGCTTCTACCCAATTCTGTAGCATCAAGGCATGGACTCCCCTGCTTTCTCTCATGGAAACATATATCCTCCTGCTTGCTGTTATGGAAACCACCTGCTTAGAGTCTTTCCCTTTAAAACCCCTGCTCACTCAGGGCTCAAGGTCCCAGATCTCTACTGCTGTGTCAGTGAGACTTGGGCCCCGAGTTCAATCACTCTTGTAATAAAGCTCTCTTGCTCCTGCATCAAGTCGTCTTCTGGTGGTCTATGAGGGTCATGTGATCCTGGTATTGCATCCCCACCCAAGCAAACCACAATCATACATGTGCTTTCTAAGATTTTCTAACAAAATTCTTGGAGTTGCCAGTCTGAGACCTCGCCTAAAAAGAATTGGCTGGGCTGGAGAGATAGCTCAGAGGTTAAAAAGCAATGACTGCTCTTCCAAAGGTCTTGAGTTCAATTCCCAGCAACCACATGGTGGCTCATGACCATCTATAATGAAATCTGGTGCCCTCTTCTGTCCTGCTGTCACACATGCAGGCAGAACACTGTATAAATAAAAAAATAAATCTTAAAAAAAGAAAAAGAGAAAGAATTGGCTTAGTTCTCAGGTGACAATTTCATAAGTGCAGCCAGGCTAATGAACCATGTGCCAAGGTGCTCAGGTGGGTATTCTTGGAAAGTGTCAGTACACTGGCACAGATGCAGGAGCTCAGTGCAGCCAAGCCTTCTCCTTTCAGGTTCGGTCCACTTCCTTGTTGAAGTCACCTATGGTTCAATACAAGGAGTTTGAGGGATTAGGGGTGTAGCTCAGTTGATAAGAGGTGGAGCAGATATTCAAGGTCATCTTATAGCTGTTTAGTTTCAGGTCAGGGTGGGCTACAGGGGACCCTAACCAAATAATAGCAAGAGTAATAACCACAATACATTTTGGCTAAGAGCATATTTGGCAATCATTGTTCCAAGCCAGAGCTAACCTCAGGTCACCAACTTTTCTCAGAGAGGAAGCAAGGAGGCAAAGAGGTCCAGCCCAGCAAGATTTGCTGCACACAGACCCCTCTCCAACTGAGCCTTCCCAGCCAACCGTGTAGAAATGTGTGCTCCCACTAGCGACCAGAGATGTCCCAACTTGTAGTACTGGGAGCATGGGGCAGGAAAAGTCACCAAGAAACACAGCTGTTTGGTCACTGGCCTACTGAGACCATCAAAAACAAACAAAACCACAAAAGAACAACACAAGAAAAGAATGTACCAGGTACAATGTGCACAAAGATAATGGAAGAAGAAAATACCAAAACTCAGAACAGTGGTCTCTCTCTCTCTATTGGCCAACTATCCTGTTCCATTAGTGGTGGATTACCACCAAATCAGGCTCCACAAAACTACACCAGAGTTTGGAATGGTGACCGCATTCAGCCAGACCATAGAATGGAGCATCAACATCTTTTGATCTCTACCAGATCAGACCCAAAGCAGAAGCCAATCTCTACCAGACCAGAGACCATAGCAGCAGCTGAGCTCTGCCAGACCAGAGGCCAGAGCAGAGGCTAACTTCTAGCAGAACAGAGAACAGAGAACATTTGCAGAGGTGCCAAGACTGGGGCTTCGCATATCTTATCCATCCCATGGTGTCTCCTTGCCACTGTCACTGGAGCCTGTGGAGCATGGCTCAAGCCTCCTGAAATGGGAAAGAATCAAGTAAAGGGGGATAGAAGGATTCTGTTACATATCCTCAGTCAGTCCCAATTAAAAAAAAAAAAGGCAGCTGGAAGCAATAGACAATACAGTCAAACAAAAAGACACAAACAGCCACAACCCACTGCTTGTGCAGCAGGAAACACAGGGCCAGACAACAAATCCCACACTCATGCAGCAGAAAAACTGAAAGTAGGACATCAGTGAATCAGTGCTGCAGGAGCTACCTCTCTTGTCCTTATCCAAAGATTTGGAGATCACAGAAAACTGGGTTCTCTCCCACCATTTACAGATAGGGGCACATTCATCATCTCTCCTGGTGACCTTGGGGTAGAGTCAGTAGTCTGGTGACCTTTGGGTGACTTTTTTAGGCCTAGTTCCTGGTGACCTTTAGGGGTGTCAGGTATGGTTCTCTCAGTTCTAAAAAATCCATTTGGACTTTGTGGGGATTGTAAATTGTATGTCATGTGTCAGAGAGTACTCCAATAGTAAACTGTGATATAGAAGAGTAGAACTGATGATGTAAAGGATTTCCTATTGCTGAGAAACTAGTGGCATCAGTTAGATTTTAGCTGAGGGAAGACTGCCTGTAAAACATTCCACAGATAAGTAGTATGCTAACCAGGCCCGTTAGAGATTAGGATCTGGGGATACACGTTTGTTCACCAGGATTATCTAGAAATGTGGCAGAGTGAAGTTTTTTAATTTGTAATTTCCCAACCTGTATTTATCAATTCATGAATCGGAATGAAAACAGACTTGATTGGGGGGGTGTACAATTTGGGTCAGGTAGCTTGATGCAGTGAATATTGAATTTCGAATTAAGGGACTGTCCTATGCCCATATGTACAATCCTCATTGACACAGTTCTGTCAGTTCAAATTTGAGACACAGGCTATTGGCCAAAGCTTTGTCAGGTTAAAGGTCTCAGCAGCTAATATTGTACACAGGGACAGCATCAAACAGTATCTTATTAATGGATTTCCCTCTACAAGAAAATGGCCTGTGTTTTTCAAGGTCAGTATGGCTATGTTTTTTTTTTCCACTCTGAGGTTGATTACAAATAAAGAGGGACCTGTGTAAGAATTGAGTTCACTGACCTACTTTGAAGCTGGTGTTGTCACAACACAGAAAGGGAGGGGAAGGAGCGAAGATGTCAATGAGTCAGGTAATCAATTTTAGATGGTCAGTAAAAGTGAAAAGTGTACACCTAGGCCTGCGAGTTTGCTGAACTTGTTTCTGGAAAGCAAATTTCTACACTTACACTAGTTCAAACACACAGAAGATCTGGACAAAGTGGTGTGGTAGTGCCTAACAGGAATGCTTTTCCCTCCCCCCATTTGAAAATGCACAACCTGAGAGAAAAGGTGTGAGTAATACTTGGTGTGTTTTATTACATACTTGAAGTCCCTGAAGAATATTGGACCATAAAGCCATTTTCAACTTTTAAAAATAATTTTTGAGATTATAATGAAATCATTTCATCCTTCTCATTTCTCTCTACTCTTACATCTCAAATGCTGGGATGAATCGTTAAGGAGGCTACTTAACAATCAAAGCAGACGTGGCTGTCAGGTTCTCCCAGCATCCCTCAGTCATTACCTATTACAAGGTATGGCTGTCAAACACAGATCTCTAGTCCAGGAGTTGAGCTGCCCTCTTCCCAGCAGTCCTTCCTTTTGTATTCTAATCGTTTTGGTTACCTGGTCTTTTTCATTTATCATTTATCCTCCTGGACCTTTGTTCTGGCTCTCCACTTCCCTCTCTCCTCTCTTCTCACATAGCTCAGGGTCATGTCAACTCTAGACTGTCCCAGATTTCCCTGGGTCTGACTATATTCTCTCGTCTATCTATAATAAACTTTCTACTCCAATATTCCTAGGAACAGCCATATCCTTTTTGGTTTATATCTCATTTTTGTTGAGCTCCCGTTAACTACTCCTTTCTTTAAAATTCATGGACATTTGTTTCTTTAATGGTTATTACTCTTTGGCTTTGACTGAAGTTTCAATGAAGGACTTCCCAACTATGAGGTAGAGGTGCCTGCACTGGACACTGAGTGTGTAATGGAGTGTGCAACATAAATGACTGTAACTTGGAAGATGAGCAGGTGCCCTAGGAAAGTGTGAGATTGTATTTTAAAACATTTTCAAGATGAGGTTGTTGCAGGATATTTGATCCCAGTGTGATCCCTTAGATTGTAAACTGTAAAAACCTGTGCTTTGTTTAGTGTGGGTGAGCCCTAACACAATCCTTAATTCCAAGAACTTACAAATTATTGTAAACAGGTGATTACAGTATGGTTCCACCAGCCCTAGAACAGACCTTCAATTCAAAAGTTCTCTGTGCACAGGATGAAATAATGTTAACCCTAGATCAAGAGTCAAAGCAAGAAACCAGCTGACATGGATTAAAGAGTAAGTGGAACTTTCGGCTGAAATGTATTTAAGACAGAGTGTAAAAGTGGAAGGAGTTTTATCTTGGTTCCTTTGGGGCTTTTTGAGCTTTGAGCTAGAAAGCCTTTGGCCTTGGGTTCCTTTGGCCTATCACCCTTGAGCTGTCATATGAACTAGTGAAGTTTTGTGGCTTTTTCTCTTGGAGGTGAGGTGAGTAGCAGGGTCAGATGGGTGCTTTCTCTGCCTCTCTGTGCTAGCAGGTTTTAAAATCGAATAATTGGGATTTTCATTCTTTTATAACAACACTGGGTTCTGTGTGCCTCTAGGGCAAAGCTAGAATACCTCTGCTATCTGCATTATTTGATCTTTGATCCACTGGTAGAAGAGCTACTACTGTCCTGAGACACAGATGTATTGTCCAAGCTAATGAGGGAGTCTGCATGGGCCTAGCAGTCAGGAACAACAGTGGGAGGTAAGGGTTTGTTCTGGGATTGTCCTCTGATGTAGCTGTAGGGAGCTGTGAATGAGACCAGAGCACATGCCATGGTGAATGAGGGGCTATTGTTCCCAGGCCAGGCAGAGCAGGTCTGCTGAACTATCACAGCATTATCTGCTTTGACCGAGATGAGCTGTGGTTCAGACTCTGGTTCTATTGTTTTCCATGTGGTGACTTCAGCAGAGATCCTTGTCCTCTGACCCTTCTTGAGTGTTGACTATCCAAGGAGGAGGGGACCCTGTGGCTTGGGCAGTAGAAAGTTGTGGTGCTTATAGTATCACTATCTAGTGTTCACGCCCAGGCATTGCTTTCGCTGTGCTTTAGATAGATAGATTGGAAAACTGAAGGTCTCATTTTTAGAAATGCTGCATGTTATAATCCACACGTGGTTTTGTGTAACAAATTTTATAAATAGTTTCGAAACTGGTAAAAAGAAAAAGTGGTGGTGGTCATCATTAAGCAACACTTGCTTATTTTTTTTAAATTTATTTTTCACCTTTCAACTACCACCGGGCACAATGATGTGATTCAGGGAAATTCAATTCTTGGGTTCAAAAGGATTTTCTGAGATGCAAACTTTTGTCAGTGTCAGGTGTGCGTGGTTTTAGGTATATGAATAGGCAGATTACACATCTTGTGACATAATCCATGCAGCGAGAAACAGATACTAAATTATTCTCCAACATTTTTTGTGTGAGAGTGTTGGCAAGCCTGGGCTGTGCCTGAACTCACAAGTGGACATGAGGAACTGCAAGCCATAGCCCAGCTTTATGATCACCTCCATTTTCCAAGAGACTTCAAAAACAAAAGGACTCTCTGTAAAAGAAGTTAGTAGTACTTTAGGGTCAGAAATATAACAGTTTAGGTGTCACTTTGTGTTTGTTTTGTAGCAGTTGTGAAATCTGTGTTTATTTAATTTGTATTAATTACAAAATCAAAGGTATCTCTGGTCCAGTGCACATTTTTCATGCTAGAGTTTCCTTAGGTCTTTTCATGTAAACTTGGCTATATTTTAGGCTTCTGTTTTTTGGCCTTTTCTCTCACCCCCTCATTCTTTCACAAACACTGTGCACATTCTTGATTATTGAAGTTTGTGGTAAGTACAGAAGTCACATCACGCCAGAAGATTATGAGATTTGTGACAATAGAATCATCCCTTATTTTTCTGTTTTCCTCTGTTTCTTACCAGGTGGCTTTTCTGATATGAGATAGAGATTTTGGATTGTTCTTTAGCAATCACATAAAGACAATTTGCACTCATGTCGGTAGAAGGCAGAAGAGACAACATGAAGGTGATGGAGGTGAGTGATAGCAGTTGGCTAGATTACTCCTTCTCTTTTGACATTTTATTTATTTTTATTTTTTGGTGATCTGTCATTTTCTTCAGCAGTTTCATGTGTCCAGTGGTCTCCACATTCTTTAGTTGAATGATTTTATTCTCCTGAAAGTATTAAATCAAAACCCTACCCCAACCCTAATTCAGGGGTGAGGTTCATACCTTTTTAGGCATGTTATATCTTTTATAGGGCAAAATGGTTTTTTTTAAATAGAAAAGTATAATATCTCAAAGTTAAAAAATCTTTCAAAGTTTACAAATATACCTTAAAGTGTATTTACTTCTAGATAATAAAAGGCACTCACTTTGATTTTCAGCCTGCCTTTTACAAGCAGCTTTTAAATAAAATCACTGTAAATCCTGTGTGCCTCCCTCTGCCTCCCAGGTGGTATGTAAAGGGCATGTGCCTCCAAAATGCTGGGATTAAGGCTATGAACCACCAACACCCTGTCATTGTAACTTCTGAATTTAGAAAACAACTAATTAATAGATAGCTGCTTGTCTCTGCTGGGATTAAAGGCACTGTCTATCACCACACTGTCTATCAAAAAGTTTATATTCACTCCAAAGTATTCCAACGCAAACAAGTTTATACCTTTGAATTTACTTAAAACATTTTAAACCCCTTAACTGTTTTTTAATATGAAACAATAAAAGTATATATATTTTTTTTATTTAAGAAGAAAACACTAGTCTTCATAAGTTTGGTTGTACTCAATGACCAAGCTGTCTGATGAAAAGTTACATCTGCTTATTCAGGCGATCTCTACTATTCAAATATAATCATTATCAATTTTGATAGGATCCACCATTCTTTTCCTGTGGAAACATTCAGTTTTACCAGTGAAGACACAGTTCAACAGTTTCTCACTATCTACTCCTTTTAGTTGTGTTTATTTCTTTTTGTTCTACAATATTTAGGTGTGCTGTTAAGTTGCTGGGAAGAGATCTTTCTGATTTTTTTTTTTCTGAATGTACTTAGTGCTATGAACTGTCTTCTGGTCGACACTTCTGTTGTGTGCTACGAGTTTTGATATGTTATGTATTCATTTCATGAACTTATTGCAATTTTCTCTTATCTTTTGAGACTTCCACTGTTCAAGTATATCATCAATTTTGGAGCATAGTATATGAGTTGTTAAGAAGAGGGAATAATCTTTTGTGCTTGGGTGGATGTTCTGTAAACATCATTTGGGTATATTTAGTTTTTTAATGTTAGTTATCTGGAACATTTCTCTGTTCTGTTTGGTCAGGAGGACCTGTCCATTGGTGAGAGTGGTATATTGAAGTCTTCCCCTATCGGCTTATGAGGGCCATGATGTGATGCAAGCTGCAGAAGGGTTTCTTTTATAACTTGGGTGCTCTTAGGTTCAGGCCATAGATGTTAAGTATTGAAATGTTATATTGCTGGATTTTTGTTAATATGTCATGTCCTTTGCCATCGTTTGATTAGTTGCTTTTGAAGTCTGTTTTGTTAGATATCAAAATTGCTATATGAGCTTGATACTCTAGTCCATTTATTTAGAATATCTTTTTCCAAATCTTTACCTTGAGATAATGTCTACCTTGAAGTGAAGCTGTGTTTGATGTGTTTAGAAGAAGGGTGGATTCTGTTTTATCACCCATTTTGTGAGCCTGTGTCTTTTCATTGGTGAATTTGGGTCAATGGTATTAAGAGATATCAATGAACAGTGATTGTTAATCTTGGTATTTTGGTGGTGGAGGTGGTGGTGGTTTTAGCACCTTGTGTGGGGCTGTATTTTTAGATACATATTGTTTAAATTTGATCTTAACATGCAACATCTTATTTTCTCCACTTGCTGATTAAAAGGTTCTGGGCATAGTTAGTAATTTTTCTTGGCTTCTCTAGTTTTTTTTAGAGTCACAAGAACACTGTCTATATTCTTCAACCTCTAGCATCTTTACTGAGAATACAGGATTAATTCCAATAGATCTGCCGTTATTTATTTCTTGGTTGGTTATTGTTTGTTTCGGTTTGTCTGATTGGTTAGTGTGGTCTGTTTTATTTTTTTGTTATAACTTTTAATATTCTTTCTTTGTTCTGTATATTTAGCGTTTTTATTATTCTCTGGTAAGAGGACTTTCTTTGCTGTATTTCTGTATGCTTTTTGTGCCTTGATAGACATCTTCTTCTTTAGGTGAAGAAATTTTTCTTGTATGATTTTGTTGAGAATATCTTCTGGACCCGTGATCTCATCCTTCTTCTGCTAATCTGATTATCAGCATGTTTTGTCTTTGCATAATGTCTCAGAGTTCCTGGATGTTTTGTGATAGGGAGCTTTTGGATTTAACATTTTTCTTTGACACATGTATCTATTTAATCTTTTTTCTGTTTTTTTTTTGTTGTTGTTGTTGTTGTTTATTTTCAGACAGAATTGCTTTTTGTAGCCTTTGCTGTCCTGGAATCACTTTGTAGACCAGGCTGGCCTCAATCTCACAAGAGTCCAGCTGTTTCTGCCTCCATGAGTTCTGGTATTATAGGAGTGTGTAAACACACCTGTCTTCCATTTCTTCTATTTTGTATTCAGTGCATAAATTTATCTCCTTGATGTCTGTTTTCTGTGTGAACCTTGCCTATGTATTTTCTTGTTATAGTCTTTAAATTTTTCATTTCCAGGATTCCCTAAATTTCTGCATTTAAAAAAATCTCCATATTTTCAGAATGTGTTTCATTCTGTCATTCTCCATTCAGAAGAGGCCTGGAGCTCAGCTTCCAGATGGAAAAGTGGCTCCATTTCTCTCAGGGGCAGCTAGAACACGTTAGGGAAATACCCATGTTCACTTGGTGGGGGTGTGGAAAGAATTTTCTATTGACTGTTACAGGTAGTTAGCTCTTTTAGAATGAAATCGCCAGTGGTAGTGGAAATTTTGGTATTCCAGAGCCTATGGCAATACCAAAGTGCTACCATTCTCAGATAAGCTGCTGTGCCTTGCTCTAAGGACTTTCACCTCAGAGGTACAAGTAAAAGTCCATGCATGGTTGGCTTGCATCCAAGACATAGGCCTAATGAAATACAGACCCAGTGAGGCCTAGGCCCAGTGGGGCAGTGAGTAGGCCCAGAGGTGGATAAATGATGAATATCAGAAGCCATGATAGAAGGCTGATGGTATCAGGTGGTATACAACCTACCAGCATGCATGCACCCCCAGCATGTTTGTTTGAGATCAGAATTTATAAATCTTGGCCAGAGGGACAGATTTCGAGTATGAATGTTTGGTTTTCTGGTGTCTAGGGATCAAGGATACTTAGCTTAAATATTGGGCCATGATGCCTCATTTTCCATGCAGTAGCATGGTCCTATCACAAGAAGGAGATCACAGTACTCAATTATCCTATATATGTAGAGGGAAAAATCTCTGAGTACAGTTGAAAGTCGCTGCTGAAGACTATGATCCTTAGCAGGGTGATCCATTTCTATGAATTCCCAGATGCTTGTTGGAGCAGTTTCCTTCTCTGGAAAGGGTTTGAATAATAATCTTTCCTGAGGGCTATGTGAGACCTTTTATAAAACTTGGAGTCATAGAGATCAGGAGGCAGATTTTTAGGCCCTTCACTGAGAAAAGAGAGTTCACCTTCATAGACTGAGTGGAAATAAATGGTTATCCAGAGATGTCAGACTTCACCCTAATCAAGAAAAGCCTCTCATTCCTCAAATGTTTGTTTGTTGTTTCATGACTTTATTTGAGGAATTTAATGGTTACCTCCAATTGTTTGATTATGTTTTGCCTGGATTTCTTTATGGAATTTATTCATACCACATACCACAGCATTTCCTGAATATACAAACATAGCTGAAAGCACAAGAAAAAGATCTTGAAACAAACTCCATGAAGATGATATTGGTCATTAAAGCAAATTGGTGCAAAAGGCAGTGTTTAAGTACAAACACACTGTTTCTTAAAAATCTGCTTTCTTCTACTTGGCTTTTAAAAGTTTACATTTTCTCACACTGACACAGACATATATCCAACCATCAGTCAAAGAAAATAATATGGTTCCCAAGTGATCATAATAGATATCCTTTTCTTTATCAAAGAGTATGATTTAATTTTAGTAGTCAAATTTGTTTTTTCTAATGTTGAAACATTTGTATGCTTTAATGAATTTCTTCAGTTGGAATAGCCCTCAATTCCATTTTTTTCTTGTTGCCAAAGAAAATAACCAGATTGAACAAGTTGGGTGCTGGCCAATGATTTCTTTGATTTTGATTTTGACTATAATGTTATTTTATTTACTTATAGGACTGTATTATATTTATAGGGCTAGCTTTGTGTTTCCTTTTGACAGGGCTGCTATGTATATTGTGTGATTTGATTAGTTATGATCTAAGTATATTTTTTCTCTTGAAAGTCATACACCTTCACATATTTTTTGCCTTCTGAAAATTTATTATATTATGCTATAATTCCTTGAGTTTTTCTTGATTTGGAGACTTGATTTAGAGAAACAGTTTTACTTTACTCTTATTGATCTTAAAGACTTGCCTCTCCTCATTTCTTGGTATATCTGTTTTTCATGTTGTTGTAATCATCAATGTCTCGGTTTTTGCTACTTAAATGACTGATAGAATTAACACATTGGTTTAGGGTTTTTAAAACTTTCTCATATATTGTTGTCTCTTTGTCCTTATTAGCTTCAGTTGTCAACATTTCGAACCCTACAGTCATTTGAGAGAGCCTCAATTAAGGGCCTGTGCTCATCAGAGAAGCTGGTTGCTATATCTGTGAGAGATTGTGTTGACAGATGATTGATGTGGATAGGCTCTTTCACTGAGAGATGCAATATCCCTTAGCAAGTAGGCCTGGGCCATGTAAGACAACTACCTAAGTATGAGACAGTGACGAAGCAAGAGACCAACCCAGAAAACTTTTGCTGATGGCTTTTGCCTTAATTTTCTTCAAGCTTGACTTTCTATGCTAAGCTCCTAAAGTAATGGACTGTGATCTGACAGTACCAAAATCAATGAATAAACCCATTCATGACCTGAGATTCTTTTGGTTAGGGGATGTAGTCACAGAACAAAGTAGCAAATTAGAACAAAAAAATATATGCAAAGAGTGATTTTTGCTGCTGGACAAAATCTTGGAATGTTCTCTTTGTAAGGAATGTGGAAAACACCAGGATTTAAGTTGGCAAAAGCTTTAGAAAGCTGTATACAGAGCTTCATCAGCTGTTCTGGCAGGACCTAGAAGATCAGAGTGTTGAGAGTACTGCAGACAAAGTCCAGGTCATAGGATTTCAGTGAAAAATAGACTCCATGGAAAATTAAGCTAGAGGTCATTTGTGTGATATTTTAGCTGCAAATCATACTTATTCTGCCCATGTCTTGAGAAATTGAGTAACGCAGAATTAAAACAATAATGGGCTGGATTTCTTTTATTATTATTATTATTATGTTTCCATGACTCATCCAGACAGTGACAAAGTCAGTGCTCCATTTCTTGTTATTGCTGAGTAACATTTCAGAGTGGGATATGTCATATGTTTACCTACTCATCTGGTGATGGCCCTTTTGTCTCTTCCTATTTTTTGGAATAATTTCGTTATAAACACTTGTGTGGCTTGTGACTCACATCCTGTGAGTACATACCCATACCAGTAGGGTAGCAGTGCCACACGATGACTGTTTCATGGTGTGAGGAACTGCCAAACCCTGTTGAAAACCAAATGGTCCACTCCAAGCAGGGGCGTAGAGTAAGGTGTGTTTGTTTCCAGATTTTTACCAGCTGTTGCTGTTTGGCTTGTTGATTATAGCTGCTGCACTTGGCATAAAGGGGTAAGATCTTGGTTCCAGTTGTGTTTCCCTGAAGGTACATGATATTGAACACCTTCCCACATTCCTGTTTATCATTTGTAGATCTTTCCTTGGAGAAACGTCCATTCCAATTCTTCACTCCTTTTTGGTAGGATTGCCATTTTATTATTGAGTTGTCTGAGTTCTTTTTTTTAATTTATTTAACTTTTATTAATTACACTTTATTCATTTTGTATCCCCCATAAGCCCCTCCCTTCTCCCCTCCTGATCCCACCCTCCCTCGCCTTTTTGCATGCATGCCCCTCCCCAAGTCCACTGATAGGGGAGGTCCTCCTCTCCTTCTTTCTGATCTTAGTCTATCAGTTCTCATGTAGCCCATGGCAGTTCAGTGTCCAAGTGGGTTACATAATAATGGGAAGAGGGACTGCCTCTGACATAATCTGATTGGCCTGCTCTTTGATCACCTCCCCCTGATGGGGGAGCAGCCTTATCAGGCCACAGAAGATGACAATGCAGCCACTTCTGATGGGCTGGATTTCTTAGAAGGAATATTGAATCTATTGAATGGTTATTATTAATGAGACTTTCAGGACCACAATGAAAGAAAGAGTCAAGTGGAGCAGAAATAAATGTAAAGTTTTTGGTGTGTTGATAAAAGCATCACTAGGTAGTTTCAGATGGCAGTCACATGCTGAAACAGAGACAGGAATTTTTAAGGAGACCATCATCATCAAATAGAAGGTCCTAGGTCTGGGTTTGAAGCCTAAGATGGTGTCCTTAAATTAACACTCCCTCCTGATAATTCTTCTGTTAATCAAAAGAGTAGGTAAATGATTCCTAGTACCAGGAAAGAACTTCATATAAAACCTGCTCCAAATGTGTTCCAAGTGTGGCACAGTCCATCCCAATTTGTCCATCCCAACTTAAAATCCAACTTGACAGGCTCACCCATGTTATGCTCATTCTGGAAACAAAAAAAAAAATGCAAAATTTAAGATTATTCCTTTGTGTTTTCATTTCAACACTGTGACAGCCATCTGTGTTTGGTAGAGTCAGCTGTAAAAGTTCATTGCATGAAGCAGTGAGGGTGAAGCCTGAGTTGCATCTTGACAGTACAAGATGTTGAGGTACCTAAGTTATGACATACCTCCCATAGAGTGCTTCCTGTAGCAAGTGGAAGTAACCAAACTGAGATGTATGAGATGTTGTAGGGATAGGGAAATCTAAGCCTTTAAAAATAGCAACAGGATTTATTGTTTTCCTTGCTAATCTTCTTGCCTTGGTCCATTCTTCCCACACTATGTATACATTCCTCTTTACTGGAATGGGAAGGGGTTTTCTGTGCATCTAAGTTAGAATAAAGTGATTTGTTTCTGATGTTAAAAGATGTGGCAGCCAAGAAATTTTCTTGTGTGTCAGAAGAAACATTGGATATTTGAACAGTGTATGAGTTATTGCAGAATTTTAGGCTCATTAAAGTTAGACTACATTTTCATTAGGGGATGACAATAAGCCTATAGGGAATTTGGTCAGAACTTATTTGCTTGAATCAAAAAAGCTCCCAGAGAAGATCATGTTTCTATCTTTGACACTGAAGAAAAAGTTTCTTTGTAGCCTTGGCTGTCCTGAAAGTTGGTATGTAGACCAAAAAGGTTTTGAACTTACAGATCTAACTCCAGTCTAGTGTTGGGCTTAAATATAGTCCAACATGCCTGGCATCAACATACATATCAACATTATCTGCTGAGTCTGGAATGTAGCATTTTGGGTTTTGTTTTTTAATTTTGTTTTGTTTTGTTTTGTACACGTAAGCATAGGTTGTTGTGCTGATCTTCATCTATATCCTGCATTTGAAATTTGGAAGAGAGTATATTTAATTTCTTAGGATGGCATGTATTCATGACACTAACAGTGTCTGAGCTTTCTGAGTTATTGAATTGCAGGTGTGTGACATTCTTTCTACCTGCTGTATTTGTTTTTTTAGACTTTATTTATTTATTTTATTCACACTTAATTTGTTTTAATATAAATTTGTTTTTCTATAATTTATTCTCTGACATGAACTCGGCCCTTTGAACACCTCCTCCTGGGGGTGTAGCCTTGTGAGGCCACAGAGGAATATGGTGCAGCCATCCTTAATGAGACCTGAAAAGCTAGGGTCAGACAGAAGGGGACGACTATCAGGAGACTATGGAAAGGGCATAGGGGGAGAAGAAGGAGAGTGGGTGGGACTAGGAGGAGATGGTGGAGAGGGCTACAGTGGGTATACAAAGTAAATAAATTGTGATAAATAAATAAATAAAATTTAAAAATAATTTATCCACTTAACATCCCAATTTTACCCCCCTCCCTTGTCTCTTCCTGGTTTCACCCCTCTGTTCCTCTTTGACCCTTATCCCATTTCTAATTTCTCAGATAAGGGGAGCCCTCATCTCCTACCATCTGACTCCAGCGTATCAAGGCTCACTAGGACTGTTTATATCCTCTTCCTTTGTGGTATAGCAATGCCTCCTCTACCAGGGGAAAGTGATCAAAGAGCAGGCAACAGAGTCCATGTCAGAGCCAGCTCCTACTCTTCTTACTATGGAACCCCCATGAGACTGAGCTGTCTATCAGCTACATTTGAGCAGGGTAATGGTTCCTTTTCATGAATGGTCTTTGGTGGGTGCATAAATCTCTGCAAGTCCCCATGGGCCCAGATTTGTTGTCCTTGTTGGTCTTATGTAAGTCCTTCCAGCTCTGCATCTTTCTACTTTCTATCCCCCCACTCTTTCCTATGATTCCCTGTGCTCTACCCAAAGTTTAACTGTGAGTCTTAGCATCTGCTTCGAACCCCTACTGGGTAGAGTATTTCGGACAATATGTATGTTAGGCTCTCATCCTATTCCCTCTCCTCAGTCATTTCTGGTGTTGATTCTATTTGCCCTTTTGAATAAGAATTGACCATCCTCCATAGGGTCCTCCTTTTTATTTGGCTCCTTTAGGTCTGCAGATTGTAGTATGTTTATCCTATATTATGGCCATTATCCACTTACAAATGAGTAAATACCATGCATGTCTTTCTGGTTTTGCAATAACTCACATAGGATGATCATTTCTAGTTCCATCCACTTGCCTGAAAATTTCATGGTTTCCTTTTTGTTTTTAAATACCCAAGTAGCATTCCATTGTGTAAATGTACCACAATTTCTGTAAAACAATGGTTTGTTTGAGAGACATGTAGTTTGTTTCCCTATTCTGACTATTATGAATATAGATGCTATGAACATAGTTGATCAAATATCTTTGTTGAATGGTAGAGCAACTTTTTTATATATGCCCAGGAATGGTATAGCAGGGTCTTGAAGTAACACTACTTCCAATTGTCTGAGAAAGCATCAGATTGATTTCTAAAGTGGTTGTATAAGTTTGCACACCCACCAGCAATGGAGGAGTGTTCCTCATTCTCCACATTCTCACTAGCTTGCTATTAAATTCAGGTTTTGACCTTAGCCATGATGGGTTTAAGGTGGAATGTCATTTGCATTTCCAGGATGACTACAGATATTGAGCACTTAATGTCCACCATTTGATATTCCTCTGTGGAGAAATTTCTGTATAGTTCTGTACCCCAGTTTTAAATTCGATTATTTGGATTATTGAAGTTTAATTTCTTCAGCACTTTATATATATATGTATATATATATATATATATTGTTTATTAGCTCTTTCAGTTGTATGTGGGGTTGGTGAAGATCTTTTGCCAGGCTGTAGGTGGCGATTTTATTCTATTGACAGAGTTCTTTGCTTCATAGAAGCTTTTTGTTTCATGAGATCCTATTCATTAATTCTTGATCTTAGAGCCAGTGTTCTTGGTGTTCTGTTGAGGAATTTATCATCTATGCCAATGAGATCAAGACTCTTTCCCACGTTTTCTTCTAACAGATTTAGTGTATCTGGTTTTATGTTGAGGTCATTGAAAAACTTGGACTGCAGTTTTAGTGCAGGGTGATCTATATGGATCTATTTTCATTTTTCTACATGTAAACTTCCAGTTAGACCAACACCATTTGTTGAAGATGCTGTCCTTTTTCCATTGCATGGTTTTGGCTTCTTTGTCAAAAATCAACTGGCCATAGGTGTGTGGGTTTATTTATGGGTCTTCACTTCAATTCCATTGATCCACTGAGTGTTTTTATTCTAGTACCGTGCAGTTTTTATTACTATTGATTTATAATAGAGCTTGAGATGAAGAATGGTGATACCTACTGAAGATCTGCTATTGTACAGGATTGTTTTAGCTATTCTGGCTTTTTTATTTTTCCATATGAAGCTGAGAATTGTTTTTTCAAGGTCCTTAAGGAATTGTGTTGATATTTTGATGGGAATATCATTGAATCTGTAGATTGTTTTTGGTACGATCGCAATTTTTACTATGTTGATCCTACTGATCCATGAGCATGAGAGATATTTCTATCTTCTGGTATCTTTTTCAATTTCTTTCTTCAGAGGCTTGAAGTTTTTGGGTTTTTGTTGTTGTTGTTCATATAGGTTTTTTTACTGGCTTATTGAAGATAACAACAAAATACATTATGTTTTGTTTTTTGTTTTTTGTTTTTTTTTTGTTTTTTACTGGCTATTGTGAAGGGTGTTATTTTCCTATTTTTTTTCAGTCCATTTGTCTTTTGCATACAGGAGTGTATTTTTTTGAGTTTTCTTTTTTTTTTCTTTTTCTTTTTTCTTTTTTTTTTTTTTTTTTTTTTTTTAGTTAACTTTATATCCAGCCACTTTGCTGAAGTGTTTTTCAACTGTAAGAGTTCCCTACAGTAGAATTTTGGGGGTCATTTTTGTTTACTGTCATATCTTCTGTGAATCAAGATACTTAGACTTCTTATTAATTTCTATCCCCTTAATCTCCTTTAGTTGTCTTATTGCCCTAGATAGGACTTTGAGTACTGTATTGAAGAGATTTGGAGAGAGTGTGTAGCCTTGTCTTGTCCCCAAGTCCAGTGGAATTGACTTAACATTTTTTCATTTAGTTTGATGTTATCTATATACTATTCTGTATATATTCTGTATATTCTGTATACTATCTTTACTATTTTTAGATATGTGCCTTTGTCCCTGGTCTCTCCAAGACTTTAAACAAGAATAACTGTTGGATATTGTCAAATGCTTTTTCAGCATCTAAGAAAATGGTCTTTTTTTAAATTTGTTTATACAGTGGATTACATTGATGGATTCCATATACTTAACCACCCTTGCATACCTGGGATGAAGCCTACTTGGTCATGGTGGATGATATCTTTGATATGTTCTTGGATTTGGTTTGCAAGTATATTATTTAGTATTTTTACATAATTTTCCATAAAAGAGATTGGTTTGAAGTTCTCTTTCTTTTGGGGGATCTTTGAGGATTTATCAAGGTGACTGTGGTCTCACCAAAGGAATTTGGTCATGTTGCATCCATTTCTATTTTGTGAAATAATTTGGAGAATATTAGTATTCGCTCTTCTTTGAAGGTCTTGTAGAATTCTGCTCTGAAATCATCTGGCCCTTGAATTTTTTTTGGTTGGGAGTATTTTGATGGATGCCTCTATTGCCTTATTCACTATAAGACTATTTAATATCTTTACCTGATGTTGATTCAACTTTGCTAAGTGGATTTTAAAGAGAATTGTATATTTCATTTAGATTTTCAAATTTTGGGGCATATAGGCTTTTGACATAAAAGGTAATGATTCTTTGGATTTTCTCAGTGTCTATTATATCTTTTTCTTTCAGACTTTGTTGGTTTGGATAGTATCTTTCTGCCATTTACTTAGTTAGGCTAAGAATTTGTCTGTGTTTTTTATTTTCTCAAAGAACTAGCTCTTGGTATCATTGATTCTTTGAATTATTATCTTTGTTTCTAATTTATTGATATCAGCCCTGAGTTTGGTTTTTCCTAGTGGTCTACTCTTGCTGGGTGTGTCTGCTTCTTTTTTCCTAGGTCTTTCAGGTATACCATTAAGTTGCTTGTATGAGATGTCTCCAATAGCTTATGATGGCCTTTGTTGCTATTCAAACTCCTCTTAGGACTGCTTTCATTGCATCCCATATGAAGTTGAGAACTCTTCTATCAAGGTCTGTAAAGTATTCTGTTGGTATTTTGATGGAAATTGCATTGAATCTGTAGATTGTTTTTGGTAAGATGTCCATTTTTACTATGTTAACTCTGCCAAGCCATGAGTATCAGAGATAGTTCCATATTATGATATCTTCTTCTAATTCTTTCTTCAGAGACTTGAAGTTTTTTTCATACAAGTCTTTGACTTGCTTGATTATGGTCACACCAAGGTACTTTATGTCCTTTGAGGCTATTGTGAAGGGTGTTGTTTCCCTAATTTCTTTCTCAGCCCTTTTATCTTTTATATACAGGAGGGCTAAATTTTTTATGAGTTAATTTTGTCTCCAGCCACTTTGCTGATGGTGTTTATCATCTATAGAAGTTCCCTAGTAGAAGTTTTGGAGTTATTCAGGTATACTATCATATCATCTGCAAATAGTGATACTTTGACTTCTCCCTTTCCAATTTGTATTATTTTGATCTCCTTTAATTGTCTTATTGCTCTAGCAAGGACTTCAAGAACTATGTTGAAGAGATATGGAGAGAGTGGACAGCCTTGCCTTGTCCCTGAGTTCAGTGGGACTGCTTTAATTTTCTCTCCATTTAGCTTGATGTTGGCTATAGTCTTGTTGTATATTGCCTTTACCATGTTTAGGTATGTGCCCTTTATCCCTGATCTCTCCAATACTTTAAACATGAATGGATGCTGGATTTTTTCAAATGCTTTTTCAGCAACTAAGGAGATTATCATGTGTTTATTTTTCTTTCAATTTGTTAATATGGTGGATCATATCAATGGATTTTTGTATATTGAACCAGTCCTGCATACCTGCCATGAAGCCTGCTTGGTTGTAGTGGATGATATCTTTGATGTGTTCTTTTATTGTGTTTGCAAAGTATTTTGTTGAGTATTTTTGCATCAATGTTCATAAGGGAAATTGGCCTGAAATTGTTTTTTATGCTGGGGTATCCAGGGCTGCTTGCTCCTGGATAATTGGGTTCTGGAGATGCCATATTGCTCTGTCTTTTGTTGGTTGAGCTTTTATGCTGGCCTCTACCCATTTGGCTATCTTAGGTGTTGGGTGTTAGTGTCTGGTGGTTCCTAGAATCCTGTGCTGGGGAGAAGGAGAATCCCTTTGGCAGGAAGAAGATTTTTTTCAAAGGAGGCTTTCTTAGCTTTTGGGGTACGGTCACTGAATGACAGGTGTTTTTCAGGAATTGTCACAGCTCACCTTAGGCATACGGACCTTAGTGGAAATTTTCTGTGTTAGTCAAGGGGGCTCTCCTCTCACCCAGAGAAATCCTGGAGACAGCTGCCCTCATGCTGGGGTTCTTGCTGTAAATTTAGTGAGCTGAAGCTGTAATCTGGGTACCCCATGGTTTGGTCAGTTTATTTAGGGATAACTGGTTGTCCCTTAGAGCAGTATCTGGGGGTTGATCTCAGGGAACCCAGGCTTCTGTAGGTCTGAGTTTGGAGCTCTGTGCCCCAGTACCCAGGTGGTAATCAGTGGCAGGTGAGCACCACTCTCATGTGTGCAGCAGGAGGCTAGAGTCTGGAGCCCGTGGATAACCATAAACTTTTCCAGAGCTAGGTGTCCTGAGGTAGGGTGAAATGTTTCTCCCACCTTTGGGTTTTCTCCCAACAGGAAGACCCAGTCTGTACTGTTGGAGGTATGTAGAGTGTGTAGGCACTTGCTTGTGAGTGGTGGCTCCAAGCCGGTGACTGGACAAGAACCTGAGAACTTTTCCCAAGAACATTCCCATATGTGGTGGTCTTGTGGCGGTGGTGGGGTCAGCTGAGTGCTCTAAGCTGGGACCTGCTGTTTCCCTCCCTGTCGGGTTTTCTCCCTACACGGAAACCCATCCTTTAGTGCCCTGGCACACACAGTTCTATCTGTGATGGAGAGAGAGTTGCCTGGGTCTGGCAGCTGGAGCCCCACTCAGGGCTGGCTGCTATGCACCTGCAAGTCTACAGGACCTTTTCCAGATTGGGTGACATTCGGTCAGTCCCACTTGCTTCCTTCCCTGTGAGGTTTTCTTGATAGTGCGACTCCCAGTCTCTGGTGCCCTGGGATGCACAGTTCAGCCTGGGAAGGTGATCAGGACATGCTTCTTGGGTCTATTTGCTTGAAAACCTTACTCCTGCCACAACAGCCCAGGAAATTTTCCAGGGATTAGCTCGGTGCTCTGAGGTTGAACCCAATTGTTTTTCTTATCAGTGTGTTTCTTATCACCTGGTAAACACAGTCAATGGTGTTTGGGGGCCAACAGTTCCAACAATTTGTCACTGTGCAGTCTCTGTTACCCGCTGATCAGTCACAATGTGTGATCGGCCCTGCCATCTGGGATCTGTTTTTAATTTTTTCTGAATATGAGTATTTTGATTTTATGCATGAATATGAACCTCTTGTGTACCTGATCCTCACAGTAGTCTGATGATGTGCTCAGAACTCATGAACTTATAGCAATAGATAGTAGTGGGTCCCAGTTAAACACTGAAAATTGAGCCCAATTATTTGCAAGAGCAGCAAGAGCTCCTCACTGCTGAGCCATCTCTCCTGCATTATGTTGCTTATTTATGATCATCATTTACATTGCTAATATTTTCATCTTTTTATTTTTAGCTGTTTAAACATGCATTCCCTTTTAGTAAGATCTTATTAAAGTTGCAGTTTAAGCTAGGGCAGTACAGATTTCTGGAAAATGAATACAGAACTAGAGTGAATGCATAATTCCTTGTAGAAGCTTCAGTAAAGACCTCTGAGTTCTTTCAATATTTTGTGTTTGTTTGATTGACTTTTAGGGGAGGCTCTGTCTTACTATATAGGACTGGCTGTCCCGGAACTCTTTGCATAGATCATGCTGGCATCCAAATCAATAAGATACACCTGCCTCTGCTTCCTGATTGATGGAATTAAAGGCATGACAGAATACACCCAGCTTGTCCATCATTTTTTGTCGTTAGTAACTCTTCATAAATTTATCTGATGTGTACTGAATACTGTTCATCTCTTAATTTCTCTCTGTGTGTCTCTGTCTCTCTCTTTCTATTTTGCTCTTTTCTCTCTGTCTTTGTCCATATTAATTACCATGACTATTCCAAAGCTATATCCTATTCAAAAAGTTCAGATATGACACAGTTAAACTTCTTCATTCAGTTTTCTTCTAAAATGAGTTAGTGATAACATTAACACTTCTTTTTTAATACAAAAGTTTAATCTTTATTTTTAAACTAAATTTAAATAAATTTAAAATAAATTTAAATTTATTTTAAATTTCTACATGATTTAGAAAGGAAAATATACAAAACAATGATCAAAGAATAATCCTATGTTGCATACCTTTTCTTTTGTCTGGTCACTCAAAATTTGATGTTATCCACTATGATTATTGTTGCTTGCCACTCACATTATTTTTATCCATGTATTCACTGTAGTACACTTTCCCTTCCATGAATATATGAGCCCCCATTTTCATATACTAATATGCCACATCTCTGATGCCTGGGCAGAACATGATATTCAGTGCCATGTTGTCTTTTGACTGACGTCACCTATCTGTTCACCGTCCCCTGATAGTCACATCTCATTTGTAGCTAGATAAAATATCATGAATGTGTTTTTTCCTCCCACCTGTCTCATGACAGGGTCCTGACCTACTCACCCAAGTAACTGAAGATGATTCATAGATCACTCAAGAACCCAACTAATGACTACTTCATATTCATGCCTTACAAACTAATGAAACTCCTTTAACACAGGTTTCCAAAGCACACGTTTGGTTTTCCCTACAATCTAATCTTTAGGCTTTTTCTTTTCCCCTCCTTCACTTGTTGCACAGCACCCAACTGTCTAACACTAGCACTTCAGTTTCAGAAAATAAATAGAAGAAGCACTAGAATTATATGATTATATTGCAAATGAAGCATAAATTTATATTGTTGCCACTCTTTCTTTTGTACAAATGTATGGCATATTTTAGAATTCGGTGACCTTCAATGATGTGCATGTGAAATTCAGCCAAGAAGAGTGGGCTTTGCTGGAACCTTCCCAGAAGCAACTCTACAAAGATGTGATGCTAGAGACCTGTGAAAACCTCACTGCTATAGGTAAGACTGCAAATTTTCTTTCACTTTTAAAATAAAGAGACAACTCTTACTTTGTTATTGATCCTCTTCTGTAATTCCAATTTTGAATGAGGAGGAGTGAGGTGAATAAATCAGGCATGGTTCTAAGGGTCACAGAAGATATTGATTTAACTTTTGCCTTAATAATAACATGATATTTCCAATAATATATATTTTCTGGTACTATATTTTAGGCTACAATTGGGATGACCATAATATTGAAGAACATTTTCAATTTTTTTACAAGTAATAAAAGGTAACTTTATGTGCATGTTGATACAGATATGAATCTTAAATTTTAATGTGTCCTGGAAGTTTGCTGTTTTTTTGTTTGTTTTTTGGCTGCTTTTTATTTTCTGTTTTTGAAATAGTTTTTTTTTTCTGGGTATCTGTGACTTTCTTAGACTTGCTTGTTAGACCAGCCTGACCTCAAAATCACACAGATCTGCCTGATTCTGCCTCCACAAGTGCTGGGATTAAGGACATGTACCAGCACACTTGGAAGTTTTAAAGAAAAGCAACAGTGTATAAACAGCACTGCTTTAAGTGTACTGATGATCATTAAAATCTCACAATTCCATGTACTTCAATGTTCGGTATCTGATTTGCGATTGCAAGGTACTCCCCTAAGATTGAAGAAAATAAAATAATGTTGTAACTGAATATACCAATTGAATCATATGGTCATTACAGCTACTGAGTTGAACTGCCAATCTGTTTAGTCTCATTCTATCTACTCAGATATTATAAAATGTATATACATTGAATAGGTGATGAGTATGTGTCCAAAACCTTCTAATAAGCAAATATGTCATAGTACAACCAGTGTTACTCATATTCATACAGAAACATTGTAAAGTTTAGTGAAAGGAGCAGCTTATGAGAGTCAAGATTATTGTTGTGGAGAAACCTTAATCTCTATATGACATGTCTATGATGAACAAAAAACAAACTGTCTTAATTGAATGTGGCAATCTATTATTACTCTTGTAATTTAATTATGTATATCATATATCACAATGTTTCTAAGACACATGAGCATAGGGATATTGAAAGAAGCAGTGTACCTGTCTTTCTCCAAGAACAATTGATTTTGTAGTAGTTTCCACTTTGAGTAGATTTTCTGAATGTGATAAATGGTTACTGTTAATTGGTTTTACAACTTCACTGAGAATTCATCAGCAAACTCATACTGCTGAAAATACCTATGAATACTAAGAATTTGGAACTTCTTATGCATGTCTTATTCACTTCTGAAATGAAGTGTCATTCATAGAGTACAAAAATTTGTGAATGGTATTGCTGTGGTAAAACTCTGAATTCTTACAATACTCTTCATATATTTGAGAAAAGCTCTTATAGAAAAATGATGCTATAAAAGTGAATCACATAACAAACGCTCTGAACATCACAGGGATCTTCAAAAATACCCATAATGAAGGGGAATACCATGAAAGTAAATAAAGTGATAAAACTTTAAAATTTGATTCTTTTTTACCATTAGACTGAATTATAAAATTTATTCACATAGATAAATATATTTATTAGTGTAATTAAATGACTGTGGTAAATCATTCACATGTTCCAATTATCTTTGCAGGCATGAAAGCAGTCATACCGGAGAGAAACCCTTTAAGTGCACTCTATGTGGTAAAGCCTTCCCCTATACCACTGTTCTCATATGGCATAAAAGAACACACACAGGAGAGAAGCCTTACAAATGTAATCAGTGTGGTAAAACCTTTGCAAAAAACAGTCATGTCGTGCGGCATAAAAGAACACACACTGGAGAGAAACCTTATGAGTGTAACCAGTGTGGTAAAGCCTTTGCACAAAACAGTCATCTCATAATCCATAAAAGAACACACACTGGAGAGAAACCTTATGAATGTAATGAGTGTGGCAAAGCCTTTGCAGAAAACAGTCATCTCATAAGCCATAAAAGAACACACACTGGAGAGAAACCTTATGAATGTAATGAGTGTGGCAAAGCCTTTGCAGAAAACAGTACTCTCTTAAGCCACAAAAGAACACACACTGGAGAGAAACCTTATGAATGTAAACAGTGTGGTAAAGCCTTTGCACAAAACAGTGCTCTCATAAGCCATAAAAGAACACACACTGGAGAGAAACCTTATGAATGTAACCAGTGTGGTAAAGCCTTTGCAGAAAACAACACTCTCTTAAACCACAAAAGAACACACACTGGAGAGAAACCTTATGAATGTACCCAGTGTTGTAAAGCCTTTGCACAAAACAGTCATCTCATAAGCCATAAAAGAACACACACTGGAGAGAAACCTTATGAATGTGATGAGTGTGGTAAAGCCTTTGCACGAAACAGTAATCTCATAAGTCATAAAAGAACACATACTGGAAAGAAACCTTATAAATATATGCAATGTGATAAAGCGTTTGCACAGCAGAGTAGTCTCTGAAAACATGAAAAAAAAAACAGTGGAGAGGAGCCTTGTGAGGGTAATTAGTGTGATAAAGCCTTTACATTTAACAATCATCTCCTAAGACAACCACACATTCTGGAGGGAAACCACACGAATATACCTACATGGCAAAGCCTTTGCACATAACATCTCCTAATACATAAAAGAACACATACTGGAAAGAAGCTGTCTGTCTGTAACCAATGTGAATAAAACTTTTGGATTTCAGAATCATCTTCACACTCATGAAAGAAATCCTAATGGAAAGAAAATCTGTGAGTGCTTTTAACATGGTGAAACCATTCCACATTTGTATAATCTTCATCATCATGAAAGGATTCATAATGGAGGAAAACTTATGAATGTGTTAAAATGGTGAGGCTTTTCACAAATCTAGAGTCATCATCATCATAAAAGTATCCTTACTGGAGAGGAATTCTGTGACTATAAGCAATATGGAAAGGCCTTTGTGTTCCTTGGTCTATTGAGATCCAGCAGAACTGAAAAACTAGCTCAATGGAAATGACCTCCCTTTTCTAAAGGGTAAAGGGAATATGGGGAATAGGAATGGAGGGTAGTACTAGGGGAGAGAAGGGAGAGGGACTACGAGTGGATTTTAAAGTAAATAAACTTATTTTTAAAAAGAATACAATGAATGGTGAATATCAATTACATGCAACAGTATTATATAATAAGGTGTTTATGGAAGACTTATTGATAATCCTGATTCTCAATATTTACTGTTTTCAATTGCCTCACTTTACACAAGAAACTTTTAGTCCAGTGGATGAATATGTAGGGAATGGTGAACTAACACCAGCCAGGAAGTTCTCTGAGAGTAACACAACAGTGGTAGCCTGTAGCAGTTTCTTTGTGTACACATACCTATTGTTCCAGGGGTTCTATTGAAAACCATCACAACCCACACTGAATTTTGAGATGTGAGGGAGGAGGCTTTCTTTTCCATGTATGACTCTGCTTCTGGCCTAGATGGGTAACCATGTCAAGGGTGAGTTTTCTCTGCCTGACTTCATCTGGAGAGTATCTTTAGACATGGACACCACCAATCAAATTTGATAGATGGCCTTTGACACAGATCCCTGATAACTCTCCCCTCACTTCAAATATCGGATAATTTGGATCTGTGTCCTTGTTCTTATTCATATAATAGGAATGTACTGTTTAATGCAAATCAAGCATCCTTGAATTGCCTAGCATTAAACAATTATCTACACCTATGCTTGGAGCATCCCAGGCACTCCCCAAGGGATATAAGCCTCTGTTTTCTGTTTTCAGGAATTAAAGTTGAACTTACTTTCTGAGGTGTTTCCCAGAGTGGCTGACCACAGTTATGCTTGCGGGCTTTCCAAGCTTTATGCTAATCATCTTCTGCCCATTTTGCCTTCCTGGGCTGGGAAACAGCCCTCCAGGCAGCAAGAGAATCACGATCTCTGTAATGCCTGTGATAAAATGTTTCAGACTTCATAGCATTTCAAATTTCACATGTTTCTGGATATGAGATGGTCAATCAAACAGTGTCTTGGAGTGGGACTCTTTAAAATGAGTTATACTTATTGTTTAGTTCACTGTATGGTTGCAGGCAAGCTTCATGGTATGAAATCTTCTGAGTACAGTGGCCCATGGAAAATAAATAAGCACAGAAATTTTATTTCTCTGTTTTTAATAGCTGAGTACTGTTCTGATAATGTATGGGTGGATGGCAGAGGAGAGAAACTCCCCTTTTGAGTGGTCTAGGGAAAAGGGATGGGGGAAGATGGAGGAAGGGTGGGACCAGTAGGAGTTGAGGGAGTGACCTTTAATCAGCATATACAATGAATAAATTGTGAAAAATAAAAACAATTAATGAAATAAAATAAAATATAGTAAGGAAAACAAAACAAAAAAGCAAAAATTTGAGTCTAGTTTGGGTAATCGCCCTCCCTCAAAGAGAATAAAGAAGATATATAGAAAGAAAAGAAAAACAGAATCTTTGTCTTTGTCACCTTTCTTCCCCGTGGGCTCACTTGAAGATCATTATCCAATGGAGACCATGCTTCTCTCCCTGAAGTTTATGTTACCATGAAAGTAGGATTCAAACCTGGAACTAATGGCAGAGGTTCCTAGTTTCCTAGTTAACATATCAAATGAAATCTACCTGCCATTTTCTCCCAGCAATCCTTCAGTCCTTCCATGTTATCTGTTCCTCCAGTATAGTATAGCCCATGAAATGCCCTGAATTCTCCTTCCCAGGGCCTGAGCTAACCTTATTCCCCCCTCACCCATATATAGGAAAACTATTTTGGCTACCTGGTCCTGTCAAGAGCCATGCAGGAGCAACAGCAGAACAGCTGTAGAACTCATGGAATATGGCTCCCATTAGCATAGTCATGATGAGTTTGTCTTGGAGAAGCACAATCCCAAGAACTGCTTTTCCTGAGGACTTTGAGCTCTTATGTAGCTTATCTCTGCTTGTCCTTATGATGCCCATATTCCTCAAAACATGAGGTGTATGAAAACTATAAGGAGTATATATGGGCACTATCACTGGCATTTAAAATTAACAATGCTTGATCTCTTTTCACATGTTTACTGGAGCAGATTAATGAATTAACCACTGCCCTTGAAAGGAGTCATAGATGTAGATTGTTAGCAATCACCATTATACCTAGAAAGAATTTGGAGAAATAGATTGTTTAACAAGATCAGGGAAGATGTTTTTGCTGATGGCTCTGGTGTAAAAATCTTAGAGAACAATTTAAAGTTAATAAAAGTACACTATTAATAGTAAAGCCAGGAATGTTTTAAGGTTGGTGAGCTGAAACAATAGCCCAAGGTAGCATTGGCTGACTGGGTACCCTCAAAATGGGTCTAAAACTGAGACAGCAGTTGATTCCTCTATATTTGTTTTTTCCCTCAGCTTCTTGATATCATTTAATAAAAATTATTGAGTAGATGCACAGCCCTTTAAGATTTAAAGTACAGGTGCCAGTACCATGCCATTTTTTTATTACTGTTGCGCTCTAGTACTACTAGAGATCTCGGAAGATGATACCTCCAGAAAATCTTTTATTGTACAGGCATTTTTTTTTTTTATCAATTCTGGGTTTTTGTTTTTCCATATGAAACTGAGAGTTATTCTTTCAAGGTCTGTAATGAGTTGTGTTGGTATTTTGATTGGAATTGCATTGAGACTGTAGATTTCTTTTGGTAGAGTGGCCATTTTTTACTATGTTAATCCCACCAATCTTGGAGCATGGGAGATCTTTCCATCTTCTGATATCTTCCTTGAAGTTTTGTCTTTTGTATACAGGAGGGCTTCAGATATATTTTTTATTTAATTTTGTATCCAGCCACCGTACTGAAGGTGTTTATCAATTGTAGGAGTTCCCTGGTTGAATTTTTAGGCTTATTCATTTGTACTATCACATCATCTGCAACACATGCTGGATTGGATATGGAGAAAAGGGAACCCTCCTCCATTGCTGGTGGAAATGTAAACTTGTACAACCACTTTGGAAATCAGACTGGTGCTTTCTCAGAAAATTATGAATAATGCTACCTCAGGATTCAGCTATACAACCCCTGGGCATACATTCAGGAAATTCTCAACCATACAACAAGGACATTTGCTCAACTATTCTCATAGCAGCTTTGTTCATAATAGCCAGAATCTGGAAACAACCTAGATGATGTCCCACAACTGAGGAGTGGATACAGAAATTGTGGCACATTTACACAGTGCAGTACTACTCAGTATTTAATAACAAGGAAATCAGCAGGCAAATGGATACAACTAGGAAAGATCATCGTCAGTGAGGTATCAGACTCAGAAAGACATGGTATATACTCACTTCTAAGTGGATATAAGTCATGTAATATAGAATGAAGCATACAAAAATCTATAGTCCTAAGGAAGCTATCCAACACAGAGGACCCTAGGGAAGATGCTTAATCCTCATTCAGAAAGGCAAATGGGATAGATATTGTTCACATGAGAAGACAGGGAACAGGGCAGGAACCTACCACAGAGGTCCTCTAAAAGAATCTACCAACCAGGGTATTGAAGCAGATGCTTAGACTGATAGCAAAACTTTGGGTAGAGAGCACAGAATCATATGGAAGATTCAGGAGATAAAGACATGGATGGGCTAGGCACTCCACAAGGAGACCAACAGAGCAAAAATAAATATGGGCCCTGGAGTTCCTGCTCCAACCAAGGACCATGCATGGAGAACAACTAGAGCCCCTGTTCAGATGTAACCTATAAGTATCTCAGTCTCCATGTAGATTTCCTAGTAAGGGTAGCAAGGGCTTTCTCTGACATGAACTCAGTGTCTGGCTCTTTGATCACCTACTCCTGAGAGGTGCAGCCTTGCCAGGCCATAGAAGAAGCAGGTGCGGCCATTGCTAGTGAGTTCTGATAAGATAGGCTAGTATAATATAGTAGGGGAGGAGGACTTCCCCTATAAGTGGACTATGAGAGGGTTATAGGGAGAAAAGGAGGTAGGTTGTGACAGGCAGAAGGTGAGGGATGGGCCTACATTCAGTATACAAAGTGAATTAATTGTAAAAATCAATAAAACTGTTTTTTTTCCGGGATGACTGGACTTAGGCAACTGTCTCCTAACAACAACTGAAAAGAATACTACTTCATTTCTACACATTTTCCTTTTCCTGTAATACTATTTATAATAAATACCCTTGATAAAATTCAGTGGTTTGTTATATACTCCTGGTATCATAATACAGCATAATATATTACAAATCAAAATTTGACATGTTAAGCATATAAAAATAGTTTATGAAAAAGTGGCTTGAATTTTCAAAAGAGCAAAGAGTATTTACTTAAAACTCTGGAGTGTGAAAAATGGAAGAAAAAATGATGGAAGAATAAATAATATATAAATAAATTAATATCTCTTACATAAATTACAACATTTTGGTTATTGAGATTTTAAAAATATACACGGAACACTTTTTTTCTTATTATTATTGATTACAATTTATTCATTTTGTATCCCTCCATAAGCCTCTCCCTCCTCCCCTCCCAACCCCACCCTTCCTTCCCTTTCTGCATGGATGTTCCTCCCCAAGTCCACTGATAGGGGAGGTCCTCCTCTTCTTCCTTCTGATCTTAGTCTATCAGATCACATCAGGAATGGCTGCATTGTCTTCTTCTATGGCCTAGTAAGGCTGCTCCCCCCTCAGGGGGAGGTGATCAAAGGGCAGGCCAATCAGATTGTGTCAGAGGCAGTCCCTCTTCCCATTACTATGTAACCCACTTGGACACTGAACTGCCATGGGCTACATCTGTGCAGGGGTTCTAGGTTATCTCCACGAATAGTTCTTGGTTGGAGTATGAGTCTCTGGAAAATTCCTTGTGTTCAAATTTTCTTGTTCTGTTGCTCTCCTTTTGGAGTTCCTGTCCTCTCCAGCTCTTGCTATTTCCCACTTCTTACATAAAATTCCATTCACTCTGCCTGACAGTTGGCCATCAGGCTCAGCATCTGCTTTGATAGTCTGTAGGGCAGAGGCTTTCAGAAGCCCTCTGTGGCAGGTTCCTAGGTTGTTTCCTGTTTTCTTCTTCTGATGTTCATCCTCTTTGCCTTTCAGGATGGGGATTGAACATTTTAGTCAGGGTTCTCTCTGTTGATTAGTTTGTTTTGATGTACCGATTATAGTGGGTTTATCCTATGTTGTATGTTTATATGAGTGAGTATATACGGTGTGTGTATTTTTGCTTCTGGGACAGCTCATTCAGGATGATCCTTTCCAAGTACCACCATTTACCTGTAAATTTCATGATTTCCTTTTTTTTTTAATTTACTTATCTTTATTTTACATGCATTGGAATTTTGTCTGTATGTATTTCTATGTGAGAGTGTCAGATCTTGGAGTTACAGACAGCTGTGGGCTGCCATGTGGGTGCTGGGATTTGAACCTGGGTCCATATGGAAGAGCAGTCAGTGCCCTTAACCACTGAGCCCTCTTTCCAGCCCTCTCTCCTTATTTTTCATTGCATAGTAATACTCCATTGTGTAAATGTACCACAATTTCTGCATCCATTCTTCAGTTGAGGGGCATCTGGACTGTTTCCAGCTTCTGGCTATTACAAATAAAGCTGCTACAAACATGGTTGAGCAAATGTCCTTATTGCATACTTGAGCCTCTTTTGGATATATGCCTAGGAGTGGTATGGCTGGATCTGGAGGAAGTGCTATTCATAGTTGTTTGAGAAAGCACCACCTGGATTTCCAGAGTGGTTGTACAAGTTTACATTTCTACCAGCAGTGAAGGAGGGTTCCCCTTTCTCCACAACCTCTCTAGCACGTGTTGTCACTTTAGTTTTTCATCTTGGCCATTCTGATGTGTGTAAGGTGAAAACTCAGGGTCGTTTTGATTTGCATTTCTCTAATGGCTAATGACATTGAATATTTCTTTAAGTGTTTTTCTGCCATTCGATATTCCTCTACAGAGAATTCTCTGTTTAGCTCTGTTCCCCATTTTTTAATTGGGTTACTTGGTTTGTGGCTTTTCAGCTTCTTTAGTTCTTTGTATATACTGGATATTAACCCTCTGTCAGATAAAGGGTTGGTGAAGATTCTTTCCCAATCTGTCTCCTAACATGACCTTGCCTCTCCACTCAACTCCCACTTTTCCTTATAGTTGAACCAACTGCACTGATTGTTCCTGGTACTTGAGGATAGCATGGGAGGTTCTGATTGGGCTTTCAGTCATTTACAGGCTGTTACAATGGATAATAAAGTTAGATCTGCCCCTTTTAGTCTTGTCTCTGGTATTTGATTCCCAGGATTCTGCGTGGGCTCTGTTGCCACTCATTCCAGTTTTCCATGGTTCCTGATTCCCATATTTATGTAAGCACTGGCAATCAGGACTAGTTATTTGCAAGACCAGCGAAACCGCTTCACTGCTGAGCCAACTCTCATGCCCTATGTTGCCTATTTTTGATCAACATTTACACTGCTGATGCTTTCATCTGTTATTTGTAACTGTTTAAATATAGATTTAATTTTAGGAAGATCATATCAATGTTACAATTTAAAGTGAGGCACTTCAAGTTTCTAGAAGATATGTACATAACTAGAGGGAATGAATAGCTCTGTGTAGAAACTTGAGCAAAGAGCTGTCAGTTCTTTCTATCTATTGTTTGATTAATTTTTGGAGAGTATTCTGTGCCCCTGACTATTATGGAACTCATTGCATAGACCAGGCTACCATCCAGCTCTATGAGATATACCTACCTCTCTCTCCTGAGGGTTGTTGGAATTAAAGGCATGATAAAATACACCCAGCTTGCCTATTGTTTTTATATTTAGGAACTGTTCATACAATTTCTCTGAGGTGGGGTAAGCACAGTTGATCTGTTTACTTGTCTCCCCCTCTTTATGTCTGTTAAGTAGCATTTATCTTACAAGGCTTCATGTTTTTTTAATTTTTTATTTTTATTAATTTAATTTTATTGACTTTGTATCCCCCTTGTAGCTCCCTCCCACCTTCCCTCCCAATCCCACCCTCCCTCCCTCTTTCCCTACCAGTAATCCTCCCCCAGTCCACTGATAAAGGAGGTCCTCATTCCATTCCCTTTGATCCTAGTCTATAAGGACTCATCAGGATTGGCTGTATTGTCTTCCTCCGTGGCCTGATAAGGCTAGGTGTGGGGAACACACCTACAGGGTAAGCACTCAGGAAGCAGAGGCACGAGGATCATGTTTCCAAAACTTTTTAAAGAATTATTTATTATTTATACAACATTCTGCGTGCACATTAGATATCAGTATAGATGGTTGTGAGCCACCATGTGGTTGCTGGAAATTGAACTCATGACCTTTGGAAAGATAGCGAGTAGTGCCCTTAACCACTGAGCCACCACTTCAGCCTCATCCAAGAACATTAAGAAGGAATTTAAGGTATTAATTTTTTCGTGATCTTTTCTTTCCTTCTTTCTTTCTTCTAATTTATTGATTTATGGTTTATTTATTTATTTATTTATTTTACAGTGTTCTGCCTGCATGTACTACTGCAAGCCATTCGAGGGCATGAGATCTTACTATAGATGATTGTGAACCACCATGTGGTTACTGGGAATTAAACTTAGGACTTTTACAAGAGCAGCCAATGCTCTTAACATCTGAGCTACCTACCTCTCTAGCCCTGGTCCCACTTTTCTTTACTTCATGTTACTTAAATTTTCTAAAACATAAATGAATGTGTTATGAACATCTGTAGAAGGAGGCATTGTTTTTCAAGGAAGAAAATGAGATTATTAACAAATGTCTTAATGATTCTTTACTATGGTCACACATAAGTTTGAATGAATACTGTCAAGTTCATCTCAAATGTCACCATATGTTGAATTAAATTTATCATTGTGCTTTCAGGATGATGTTTCTTACTCATGACCACTGGGAGGCTGTATGCTGTCTTAGCTGAGCTAACTGGATGGATGAGTAAATTGCACCTTTTCATGGGGAGGTGGGGATGCCAGCCTTGAACTTGTCATCCTTCTGTGTCAGCCTTCTGAATGCTGGGGTTCAAAGCCTGGGCTGCTAAAGTGAGAATACTGAAGCAGATGGTACATTTATATGTTTGTGAGGATTATCACCTTTTAAGATTTCCAAACTTGATATGGTTAATATATCTCACACATTTAATAATTATTAAAATGTGTCCTTCTGCCATGTTATGCAACCCCTAACCAACTGCAATTCCAACTTCAGGGGATATACTGTCCTCTTCTGTCCTCCATGGAAACACACACACATTCATACATACATGAACATATGTGTCTTTTAAAAAGTAAGTGTGCAATTGGCATCACAACCAGAAAAGCATAATTTGAAGAGATGCGGCTGAGAAGCACTGTGATAATGTGGCCTTGACTCGCAGAATGTTTCCTCAAGTGTTTCACACCATTCTTCTTCAGTAGAAGGTGTTCATATGTTCCCTATACAAAACAAAAATAGACCGCTATGTCTCCCTACAACCCCATTGGACTTCTGTAGTTTCTCCTGCCTTCTTTGACTTCTTTCATTTTCAACACATTAAGAATTTACTGTAATGGAGATTTTAAAATTGAAATAAATGAAGATTTAAATCTTTCTTCCATCCGCCATTTTTTTCTGTGTGTCTTCCTTGTGAAAGGAACCTGGCAAAGTGCCAGCAGGTGTGGCTCTGTTGTTTGGTTTAGTATTATTATCATCATCATTTTGGATTTTTTGAGACAGGGTTTCTCTGTGTAGCTCTGGCTGTCTTGGACTTGCTCCATTGGCCAGGTTGGCCTCAAACTCATAGACATCTTCCTGCCTCTGCCTCTCGAGTGCTGGGATTAAATGTCTGCACAACAATGCTTAGAAGAACTTTCTTATAGCCTGGTTTTTTTGAAGTCATACTATGTGACTTAGGACATGTCCAGAAATGTGAGTGTGAAGAACTGACAGTGGGTACAAGCCCCTGTTTTTGAAAGACAGGGTTTCTCTGTGTGGCCTTGCGTGTTCTGGAATGGTTTACAAACCCAGATGACTTGGAACTCACACAGACCCCGCCTACCTCTGCTTGCCCCACTGATTGTCACAAGTGTCTGACACCATACTTGATTTTTTATTATCTTAAAAAATGATTTATAGTCCCTGTCTGCCTTCCTGAGAGCAGCCCAGTTTTTTACTAAGAGAGTTGGCACTCACTAAAAGAAAGTGTGGCATGGATCCCAGGATTTCTTTTTTAGGGAGCAAGAGAATTTAAACTAGACACATTTAAACTGGGATTATGTAAATTGTGGCTATGGGGCCAATAAACTAGCCGTACTTACTAATGGACGCTTCTGCTTTTTTGTCCTCTCCTAAGAACTGTAAATCCCATCTGTTTGTTTTTTACACATATGAGTGTTTTGCCAAAGTGAACAGGTGTACCTGTTTGTACCAGGTGGATACCTGGTGCCTGAAGAGGCCAAAAGATGGAGCTGAATCCCCTGGAACTCGAGTTACAGATGGGGTGAACTACCAGGTGGGTAACACATCTGGTACTTTGCAAGGACAAGTGCTTTTAACACCCGAGCCATTTTTTTAGCCCCAGAACTCTGAAAGGCATCCATGATCTCGTCCTCAGTGTTGTGGCAATTGGTAGAAATCCTCTCATGATACTGACTGTAAGTCTAGAAGGTGGTCACTGGCATATTTGGGCTCCCATAATAACTCTGCAGCTACTGTGACCTTGCCCCAGTGCTTTGGGGGTCAGTCAGGAAATTGGCCAAGACACTGCAGAACACCAGCATACTGGGTGTTGGGAGCCTGGCTTCTGTAGATCAGTCAGGAAAGCTCTAGCCAAAAAAGTCACAGTGGACACTCCTCAGTGACGGAACGACTGGGTATCCCAGGACATAGTAGAAAGCAGAAGTTGTGTCTTTGTTAAATATCACAATTGTCATGGCCCAGCAACATAGATTCGGGTCATCCCAAATTCCAGGTTCCAATGTGGAGGCAGTCCCATGAAGTATTTATACTATTAGAACAGGCATACATGCTCTTCAGTTAGACCTTAGAAAAAGCGGGTTATGGCAAAGCATAGAAAACTCAGCTATGGACTCCAATGCCATCAGGTGAAATTCTTAACATTGGGCCTGCCAGACGCTTGTGTTCTAGTTAGCACCACCCTACAGGTTTTCATCAGTCCTAGGATACTAGGTCCAACAAGCTGATGAGGAATGGCTAATAGGGGATAAAAATGGCCAAGACAAATTGTTATTAGGCTCTGAACACACCATCTCCACCTCACTCCAGTTCTGATTGGTCAGTCAGATCTGTCCACATGTTTCTTCTGTGGGAATTCTCATTCCTATGATGAGGTGGGTGGTCAGGTTCAGGGTGTGCAACTCTGTCAACACAGGGGAGATATTCCCACTAAACACCACAGACAAGAGTCGAATCCAAGAACAAATGAAGAAGACAGACAGGCGACTGATACCAGCAACCGCCCCAGCATTCCTGAATTATAGCAATACACACACACACACACACACACATAGCAATATTCTCTCTCAGTCTTTGTCTTTCTGTCTGTCACTATCTCTCTGCCTCTCTTTTTCTCTCTCTCAAACATATACACCCCAAATGACTCATGAACAGAGCCTCAGAGTGGCTTGCTGGGTGATGCAGATGACTGTGCTGTGGTGGCCAATGGAGAATAAATAGAGGAAGCAGTAGCAGCAGATAATCAAGAGATGGCTTAGAATTCTGGGATTGCTCTTGACAATGGCCAGGAAAGGCTTAGTACTTCAAGAATTGACCCAAAACCACAGCAGTGATAGCAAAGAAGCACAGAGTTGCACCAAACCCATAACCAGAAAACCCTAAATGGTAGGCCAGATCATTAGTTTGGGGAGGTGGATTTATGTCACAAGCACACACTTTGGGATTTCATAAAGAGGAAATTGTCAGGCTCCAATCTTCCAGAAATCAATAAAACGGTTGAGGTGTCTAATGTTATTAATAAAAAGAGGAAAGAAAAAACATGAGGGAAACATGGGTGCAGAGATACAGATATTCGCTCACACAGAAATACCATGAAAGCATGAAACCAGAAGCCATATGCATACAAAAGAACTGAATATATATTGTAGCCTTGACAACTCACAAATATGCCCTTGAGTTTTTTCTGTTGCCATCTGTTGCTGCTCATGGGGCTAACCGGTTAGTCTGGTTTGTGGCCCCTTGGAGAAAACTAACTTTAAATTTTATTATTATTATTTAAAGAGGTAGTGAGTGTTCTTTTTGGAGGGAGGGGAACTTTTTCTTTGAAAATTTATTATTTGTAGAGTATTCTGCCTGCATACCAGAAAAAGGCTCCAGATCTTGCTATAGATGGTTGTGAGCCACCACGTGGGTGCTGGAAATCGAAATCAGGACCTTTGGACAAGAAGCCTGTGCTCTTAAACTCTGTGACGTCTCTCCAGCCCCACCATTTATTATTATTTTATTTTTTATTGATTCATTTTACATCCCGGTCATAGACCCCTCCTTCCTCTCCTCCTGGTCCTACTCTCCCTGATTCCCCTATCACCCCTCAACTGGCCCCTCAGAGAAGGGGATCATCCCCTCCCCTGTGCCCACTCACCCACACCACCATATCAAGTCACATCAGGACTCAGTGCATCCTCTTCCCCTGTGGCATGGCAAGGTATCCCCAACAAGGGAGTGTGATAGAAAAGCTAGCTTGTGGGTCAGGGTGAATTCATATGTGTGTTGGTCCTGCTGTGTTTACAAGACCTTGTTACCCTCGTGTCCTTCATTCCCTCTGTTGCTTACACTCTGCACACAGAGTTTCTTGAGCCCTTGGGGTAGGGAATTGCTGGAGACATTTCATTTAGGGTGGAATGGTCCAAGGCCCCTCACTGTCTGAGAATCTACTGGATGTGTATCTCTGTATTTGTTCCCATCTGCTGCAGGAGGAAGTTTTCTATGATGGCCAAGCAAGGCACTGATCTGTGAGTATGGCTGTGCTCCTTTAGTACAACTGTAGCATTTACATTTCTCTGATGTCCATGGTCTGTGTAGGTTCAGACTCCTGGCCACCCAAGCCATGTTGGATCAAGGTTCCTTATCATGGAGTGGGCCTCCTGAAACTCAACCAGATGTTAATTGGTCACTTCCATGAAATTTGTGCCACAAGCACACCAGCAAATCTTGTAGGGAGGTTACCATTGAATAGTGAAGGGTGTATGGCTGGGTTGGTGTGTACTTTACTCTTTAGGTGGACTTTGGTGAATGTTAAGTGGAACACGAGCATCCACAAGCATGCATGCCATGTCTTCAATGTCTTATGTATTGTTGACAAGCAAGCACTTGAGAACAACTATAAAGTTATGTTCCAAGAACCTGACATTTGGTGGAAATTCAACTTTCAGGAGTTAGCAAGGCACCTCTTCACTTTCCTAATTCCTCATTCTGTATCCTGTTATTTTCAGGTATTTCAGACTGAACAAAAAGCATCTTTTCAGGCTGGAAATGGACTGTAGTTTTCAGGTTAGATATACCAGTAGCATAAAATTTGGTCAGTGGTGAACTATACTCATCTGTGTGCATTATTAAAAATATCTAGATTGCAACATGTTTATATTCATGAATGGACTTACATGTATTATAGGGATTTTATGTAGATAATTCACAGTATGATTGCTTAAAACTCTTTCAAAAATTTACTGTTATTTGACCCACTTCCTTTTTTATGTTTATCCTCCTTCATAATTAGAGTACCTCCCCTGGTTTATCTCAATAGGATCAATTGTACCTGCCATTGTATTGCTTCCCTACCATGCTTTCTTGTTTCTACAGTTATTCCAGGATGAATATTCACAAGCCAACATTTGGAGCTAGATGCCACAGAGTAGAGAATGAAAGATATTTGTCTTCTGGAAATGGGTTACCTAAATTATATTTTTTACTTACATCTATTTATGTGTATGATATTTATTGTGTTAAACATATTTATGAGTTTCCATTTCCTACCTACTGTGAACAGAATAGCAATGAAGGTGGCTGAGCAAGTATTTATAGAGTGGGATGTCGAGTTGTTTTTACGTATGTCAAGGAAAAGAGAGCGGAGTCAGGCAGCAGATTTATTTTTTCTATTTAGAAAATTCTCCACTCTGATTTCTGGAATGGCTCAACCTGTTTAAAAGACACCCCACCCTCTTTCCAGAGATCAATTTTCACACCTGTTCTGTAGAAGAATCTCATATACCACCCAAAACCCTGTTATACTCCCCAAAATAACAAAGAGAACAAGTATTTAGTTCATGTACTATTTATATCAATTACTATCATATAATTACATTTTGAATATGTATATTGTCCACAAATTAATATGTAACATGCATAACTTACTAAAATTTGTTTTTAACAGCAGCTTCTATTCTGAAATAGAATGTCTGTGATTGGGAGACAAAGTGAGGGGCTCTTATATTTCTTTAAATACACATTTCAGAAAAAGTTACTTTAAAGTAGGTAAATGATTTAATTTTAGTACACTAATGAGTTGTATTAGAAAACTAATACATGAAAATGACCACTTTTTTTGCTAGTTTTTGTTTTTCAAACATCTCAAAGAGTTTTTATCAGGTCTTAAGAGAATAATGTAGCACTTAGGAAAAAGATGCACCCCAACAGCCCTGCACTGGAGGCCAAGATGGAGAAGATCTCCACAGCCACCATGGCTTTGCCCTTGGTGCTCTGGTAGACAGGGATGAAGGTGACCCAGACACTAAGGAACACCAGCATGCTGAATGTCAGGAACTCGTCCTCATTGAATGTGTCAGGCAGGTTCCTCACTAGGAAAGCCACAGTGAAGCTCCCTAGGGCCAGGGTTCCTAAGTATGCCAGCACACAGTAGAAAGCAGTAGCTGAGCCCTTATTGCATAAAATGATGACATGAGCATGTTCAGAGTGTACATCTATGTCAATATAGGGAGGAGAGGTTCCCAGCCACACTCCAGAGAGAATAAGTTGAATCAGGACACAGATGGGGATGACAGCATTATCGATGCCTGAGACAAACAACCTTCTCATTGTTCTCCCAGATTTCATGATCCTAAAGGCCAGAATTACAGTTATAGTTTTTGCCAAAACAGTGGAAATAGCCAACGTGAATACAAGTGCAAATGTTATTTGTTGCAGTATGCAGGAGACAGTATTTGGGCGTCCAATGAAGAAAAAGGAGCAGAAGAAGCAGAGGAGGATGGAGATGAGCAGGATATAGCTGAGAGTCTTGTTATTGGCCTTAACAATGGCTGATTCTCGGTGTTTAAGGAAGATCCCCAAAACTATAAATGTGCTGACAGAGAAGAACAGAGCTGTGCAGGCCAGAGCCATGCCCAGAGGATCCTCAAAGGATAGGAATGTCACTGCCTTGGGTAAACACTGGTTTCTCTCAGGGTTTGGATAGTCTTGACTTAGGCAAACACTGCACTCCTGCTGATCTGTGCGGAGTAAGTGAATCAACATTTCAGTTTATACATGTATTTATACATTGCACATTTAATTCATAAGAGTTCTTTTCAATAATTTGTATAGCCTGGCATATTCGGCTTCATGATAGTGCCAAAATCATGAACTCTTTGTGAATCCCAATCTATTGTTTTCCTTGATACTTAATAATAAGTTTTGTTTAAAGAATTTATTACTGTTTGTCTAAGGCATTTAAAGTGAAATCTATATTTCTCATATTCAGAAAAAGTAAAACTCTCAAGTAATCCTTCAGGTACTTTTTATTTTTTATTTATTTTTTTATTTTTTTTATCAGTTACATTTTATTAACTCTGTATCCCAGCCGTGTCCCGATCCCTCATTCCCTCCCAGTCCCTCCCTCCTTCCCTCATCTCCACCGTGCCCCTTTCCAAGTCCACTGATAGGGGGGACCTCCTCCCCATTCATCTGATCCTGTTTTATCAGGTATCTTCAGGACTGGCTGCAAAGCCCTCCTCTGTGGCCTAACAAGACTGCTCCTCCCTTCGGGGGTGGGGAGACCAAAGAGCCAGTCATTGAGTTCCTGTTAGAAATAGTCCTTGTTCCCCTCACTTTAGGAAACCAATTGGTTACTGAGCTACCACAGGCTACATCTGAGTGGAAGTTCTAGGTTATATCCATACATGGTCCTTGGTTGAATGATTTAAATTACTAAGTATAGTATTTTGATCATATCAGTGTATCCAAATGCACTTCCCTGATTACACCATCATGGGTTCTTCTCATTTTGCTTGTTACTCACAGTTTCAGTAGATATTTATTACCCTGCTTCTACATATTTTCCCAAGGTACCATGTGAAGAAATTAGATCCCACATCCATGGCCTATGAAACAATTCTGATTTGGTGGTAAGCATACAACACTTGCATCAACAAATTGCAGCTCTAAGCTCAGATCAACCAGTACCTATCTCAGCTGTAGAAGTTGCAAATGCATTTCTACATTCTTTGGCATTCTTTGACTCAGTACAGGACTCTTGGTCTTTTCATTATAATTCCAGAGTAATCCTAGGAATTATTCTAATTTCCACACTTGTTTTTCTGGTCATTTTCTGAAGACTAAAAAAAGCCCTATATGTCACACAAGAGGTCTATAAATATTGAAATCATTACATCAGAAAGGGGAAAATGGCACAGTAATATTCACTGGAGTTGGTGAAAGTCATTTACTTTGCTTGATGTAATGCCAGCAAAGCTGAGCAGATTGTTAAAATCACTGTTCTAACTTTTTGGATATTTTTTCTGTGTGTCTCCTTAGTAGTGGCTTTCTGCGCTATGATTCCATTTGTTTTTTCTACAAAAATTTATGTCTGAGTCTTTTTATGAAAATCCAAAACTTAACTTTATGTGTACACTGTTTATAAATCTTCTTTCTGCCTGGGACATCATTAAGCACAGATAAGCATATTAGACATGAGACCATTATTTCAGAAGTTTTCTTGGGGTATCTTCCCCTAAACAGTATTTTGGTGCAGAGTAAACAAGGCATTGTGCAAACCCTGAGAGGCCAGGAGATTCAGTTATAGATTTAAGACTTCCTTTCATTATAGGTTTAGAGCTCCTTGAAAATGTAGTTTAAAGATCAGAGAGGATACACTCCTGATGGAATAAAACTCAGTAAATAGGACAGATTGACTAAAATAAACTTTTTCTACTTTATAGCATGATGATGATGCATATAGTAAAAGGAGTTATTTATTAGTATTTGCTATTCATACAAAGACCTGTTAAAGTATTTTCTGTTTTTCTGGACTGCACTCATACTACAAACACTGCCAGTCTAAAAGCAAACTGTCATACATTAAATATGTTTTCTTTGCAGGAGATATTTTTGATTCCTTAAAGTAGAGTCATGGGCTTATAATACTATCTTTTCTGTTTGTATTTTTTAATTGTTGCTGAACTTGTAACCATGGAAAAAACTCAAACACCCACTCTGTACCACTTGTATAATCATTAGTCTGCGTTTGAACTGTGAAACTTGTATAAATACAGAAGGACCTTTTTGATAGTAAATCAGAGCTACAGAAATGTCTGAATTTTAAATGTCAACTGAGAGATTCCCCTGACCACTGCACCTGACTCACTCCCTTCACTTACTGACCCCTCATATAGTATATACTCTGTGGAACACCCTGCTTGCAAACATACTCCAATTCTCTTTTCCATGCTGAGGATGGCCTCACAGAAAGGTTCATGGTACAGGATCACAGAGAATGAACTGCCTACAAGAAAGTATTCATGGGACAGATATGTGCTCTCTGCACATATGTAGTAGTTGTGCAACTTGGTCCTCATGTGGGACTTCTAAGAGCACATGTGTAACCATTGTGCAGATTGGTCTTCATGAGGGTACCTATCAGCAAGATCAAAGCTGTCTCTGACTCTTTTGCCTGCCATTGGATTCCTTTTCCATAATTAGACTGCCTTGTTTAGTCTCAATAGCAAAAGTTGTGCAGTCTTATTGCAACTTTATATGTCAAGGCTGGTTGATATCCAAGGAAGGCTCCTTTTTTTTTGAAAAGAAAGAGAGGAAGGGAACATGGGTTGGCAGGTGAGGTGACAGAGAGGGACTAGGAGGAAAAGTGTGATTAGATGCTGCAGTAGTACATAAACAAATCAATTAATAATCCATTAAAAAGAAATAGTAAGATTGTAATAGAAATGAATGAAACAGAAACAAAGAAAATGCAAGTGTTAACTAAAGGAAGAGTTGGTTCATTCTGAAGATAAACAAAATTCACAGACCCTTGTCTCAAGTAAATCAAAGAAAGAAGTAGAGGACTCAAATTAGTAGAATCAGAAGTGACGGAAAAACATTGCTACAGAATCCAAAGATATTCAGAATATTCTAAAGGAACATTTAGAAAAATTATATAGCAGAGTGCTTAAAATGCACATGAAATGGGTAAGTTTTAGATTGGTCCAAGAAACCATGACTCAAACATGAATTCAACTTTTATTCAACATCCTAAATAGATCTAAAGAGACCCATGAGGAAATTCAAACGCTCATGAAAGCATCTTACCAAAAAAGAAATTAAGGAAGCTGAAAGATTACAAAAGGAGACTCTAATATGTTGGAGACCAGAGTGCACCATAACTGAAGGATAGAGGATCAGAGTCCCAAAGTCCATCGAGCAGGTCCAGGGGTAGCAAACTATGGGCAGCCTGCCCTTCCACATACTCCAGTGAGTTTGGACCCCCAGGGTCTCTCAGCTGTAGAAACCAGACCTCAGATCCTTCCTGCTCCCCTGAGATCAACATCAGGATTATTGGGACAGAATCCCAGCCACCAAGCCACATATTCTCTGGACACCTTGTGGACACCAGGAGAATAAGAGAAACACAGGGATCTCAGATCCAATATGGCAGAGCAGAGAGGAATCTTCATACAAGGAACACAGTTTTAGGCAGGCTTATAAGCTGCAGCCCAGCTTTCTTCTGATTAACCCCCACTCTTGTCACCTTGGCCTGGAGCCCTTTGGGGCACTTGCATATGCTCAGTGTTCATGACCAGCAGCAGCACCTGTACCCCAAACATCGGAGCTCCCACGCATGCACACTCCATGACCTTCAATTCACCTACCCCCATCTGTTTTTTTGCTCACTACCTGGCCTGTTCACTGCCCTTGAAGACACCGGCATCTGAATTGCCAGCACCCATTCTTGAGCCACTGCACATTCCTCATCTTCCTGAATGCTACACTAGACTCCAAAGACAAGCTGGTTCAGTCTTTGGTGCAGGTTCCAAGAACAAAACAGCTAAGGCTACAGACAACCACATGGCAAAAGTCTACAATAAAATAACAGTCAACAAAAATCAGGAGACCATGGCTCTAACTCCCCCAAAAAACAATGGATATACTAATGTAGCTGTAACACAAGAAAATGACCTTAAATCTATGCTTATTCAATTATTTGTGGCATGTGAAGAGGAAAACAACTAATCTCTCAAAGAAATACAGGCAAATACAACCAAACAGAGGCCATAATAGACAGGAAACCACAATCAAACATGTGAAGGAAATAAAACTTTTCATGGCCTTAGAAAACTAGAATTAATAAAGAAACCACAAACAAAGAAAACTGAGTATGGAACACTTAGAAAAGTGATCAAGTACCATGGAGATAAGCATCACCAACAGAATACAAGAAATTGGGGAGAGAATCTCAGGCATTGAAGATGTAGTTGAAGTAACTGATAAATCTCTCAAAGAAAAGAAAAAGTACAGTTTCTCGTGCAAAACATTCAGGACACCATGAAAAGATGAAACCTAAGAATAATAGCAATAAAATAAACAGATGATTCAAGGCTCCAAGGTCCAGTATCTATTTTCAATAAAATTGTGGAAGTTTCACCAACCTTAAGAAAGAGATAGCCTTAAACATAAAGGTGGCTTACAGAACACCACATATTCTAGACCAGATAAGAAAATACTTGTGCAACATAATAATCAAAACACTAAATCTACCCAATGAAAAAATAAATAAATAAAAGCAGAAAGGAAAAAGGCCAAATAAGATATAAAGGCAGACCTATCAGAATCACACCAGACTTCCCAACAGAGACTATGAAAGCCAGATGGGCTTCAGTGGATGTTATGCAGACACTAAGAGACCATAGATGACAGCAAAAGTGACCCAGCAAAAGTTACCGTCAACACAGATGGAGGAAACAAGATATTCCATGACAAAACTAAATTTAAACAATATCTTTGCAGCATCCAGATCTAGAGAAGCTACTAGAAGGAAAACTCCAACCAATGAGATAATCTAAACCCAAGAAGCACAGGATATAGATGACATCACAAAAAAATCAAGAGAACACAAGCACACAAACATACTATTAGCACCAACTCCACAGTAACAAGAACTAATATTAATTGGTTTTTAATATCTACCAACATCAATGGACTCAACAGTCCAAGAAAAAGACACATTCTAACAGTATGGTTACACAAACAGGATCCAACATTCTGCTGCAAACATGAAACACTTCAGCCATAAAGATAGACACTACCTTGGAATAAAGTGCTAGAAAAAGATTTTCCAATCAAATAGGCTGAAGAAGCAAGTGGCAGTAGCATCCTAATATTTAATCAAATAGACTTTTAACCAATATTAATCAAAAAAGATTGGGAAGGATGCTTCATCTTCATCGAAAAAAATCCATTAGGACATCAATATCTTGAAAAACTATGCCCCAAATACAAGGACACCTGCACTGTAAAAGAAACATTCAAGCTGAAATCACACATCAGTCCCAACTTAGTAATAGTGGGAGACTTCCACCACACTCTCACCAATTGACATATCATTGGAACAGAAGCTAAATAGTGATAATGAAGAATACAGAGGTCAAAAATCAAATGGATCTAAGAGATTTCTACAAAAATTTTCACCTAGACACAAACAAATATGCTTTCTTCTCTGCACATCATGGATCCTTCTCCAAAATTGACCACAAAGTCAGGAACAAAGCGAGTCTCATCAGATACAAGAAGACTGACATAACCCCTTGTATCCAATTACACTGCCATGTTCTAGAGCTGGACCTCAGCTATGACAAAAAGAGCAAAACACCTGCACATATATCAAGCCTGAACAACTCTCTACTCAATGACAGGTGTGTCGTGGAAGAAATAAAGAAAGAAATTAAAGATGTTCAAGAATTAATTGAAAATGAAGGTGCAACATACCGAAACTCCTATGACAAAATGAAAGCCGTCCTAAGAGGAAAGTTCATAGTGTTCAGTGCCTTCATAAAGAAACTTGAGACATGTCATACAAGCAATTTAACGACACACCTGAAAGATGCAGAAAAAACAAAAAGATACAGACACACCCAAGAGGAGTAGATGACTTTAAATAATCAAACTCAGTTCTGAAATCAATATACTAAAAACAAAGTGATTCAAAGAATCAACAAAACCATGAGTTGGTTCTTAGAGAAAATCAACAAAATAGACAATCTCTTAGCTAAAGTAACTAAAAGTTAGAAAGACACTATCGAAATGAACAACATAAAAAATGAAAACATGTATGTAAGGACACACATCAAGAAAATCAAAAGTCTTACTTCAAAAGTCTATATGTCATAAAATTTTTAAATCTATATGGAATGCACAATTTTCTTGATAGAGTCCACTTGCCAAAGTTAAATCAAGATCAGGTAAATAAATTAAATAGTTCTGTCTTTCCTAAGATAATAGAAGTTGTAATAAAAAAATCCCCATCAAAAAAGCCCGGGTCCAGATGGTTTCAGCACAGAATTCTACCAGACCTTCAAAGAAGAGGAAATACCAATATTCTTCAAACTATTCCACAAAATAGAAACAGAAGGAACATCACCAACCTCATTGTATGAGGCCACAGTCACATTGACCCTACAAAGAAATGAACCTCAGACCAATACTGCTTATGATCATTGGTGCAAAACTACTCAGTAAAATACTTGAAAACTGAATCCAAGAATACAACAAAAATATCATCCACCATAACCAAATAGGCTTCACCCAGACATGCTGGGGTGGTTCAGTTTACAGAAATTCATCAATGTAATCTACCACATAAACAAACTGAAGAGAAAAAAAAAAAAAAAAAACAATGCATGATCATTTCCTTACATGCCAAAAAAGCATCTGACAAAATCCAACACCTATTATTCATGTTAAAAATTTAGGAGAGATCAGAAATAGAAGGCACATACCTAAGCATAGTAAAAACAATATACAACAAGCCTATAGCCAACATCAAACTAAACAGAGGAGAACTTAAATCTATCCCACTGAAATCAGGCACAAGGCATGACTGCCTGCTCTCTCCATATCTCTTCAACATAGTATGTGAAGTCATATATCACACTGCAAGGAATTTAACCTATGGTAGCACTAGATCTCAGAATATAAAGAATATTTATTTAATCTTTCAACATTTTATTGTTTTTAATAAAACATAAAAAGTTTTGTTTGTTATCCAGTTGTCTAAGGATTGGCCTTTTTGAATATGATAAAAAAAATAGTAGATTCTCATCATTATATTAATGTATTTTCATTTTGACTTTATATTTTATTATAAAAATTTTCATTTTTAAAAAGAACATAATTATCTCACTATACCTCTTCTTGTTCTTTGCCTAGAACATCTTCTCGAGCCACTTTATATCTATTCTCTCTCAAATTCATGGCGTCTTATTTATTATATGTTTATTTGTGTGTGTGTTTGTTTGTATTAAAAATACAACCTGCACATGCCAGATGATATTACTTGTCTATGTTATCACACATTTGAACATAACCCTAAACAGGCAACCATATTTTTATTTACATCAACTTGCTTTTTCTACTCTTGTTGATACTGAAGATGACAAATGTAAGTGTTATAAATGCAATTCTATTTCTCATGCACTCAAGAAATAATCATACATGTACTTTTTCTGGAGTTATCTTCAGGCAAAAATCATTAGGTTTGTTTATTGCAGAAATAAAAATCAATTCTGGACAAGTGGAGATCTCACATTTAATGGGGAACCTATACCATGGAGATAGCCATGTCATGCACCAAAAGGCAGGTTTTTTTATTTTAGTAGTTTTCATCTGACACAATAACATGAGAATTGCCACTCAAATCTTCACACATTTTGTGGCATCAGCAGTGATTACTAATGGATTCAGGGATGAGGGAAAGAGACATGGAGAACAGCATTGCATTATGACACCATAGTCACTTAACTTTCCCCTTCTACATTCCCAAGCAGTTGAGGAAAAGTATTATTTTTCTACCTGTCTGGTTGGAAATGTGCCACTCTGGACAAAATACACAAGAAAAGTAGCAAATGGGTCTTTCTTCTTGTAGAACTTTCCAGAATCTGGACCACAGCTCTGTGTACATACAGATTGAGGAGTCTGAAGGCAACACAGAAAAACTGGTCATAATATTGAACATTAATTTAAAATACTTTTGGCTAAATAACTTAAATGCTCATACTCTAGGTAAAGTGTATGTATTTTTTGTGTGTTTAACTTTTTTATAATTTTTATTTTTTTATATTAATCACAAGCTCCGTATCCAAGTGGGTTACCCTAGTAAAGGGAACAGCGACTATTTCTGACAAGAACTCAATGACTGGCTTTTTGACCTCCCCCTTCCCTCTGAGGGAGGAGCAGCCTTGGTAGGTAGATGAGGACATTGCAACCAGTCCTGAAGATACCTGATAATCTAAGGTCAGATGGAATTGGAAGAGGAATTCTCCTATCAGTGTACTTTGAAAGGGGCAAGGAGGATATGAGGGAGGAAGGGTGAGATTGAGAGGGAATGAGGGAGGGGTTACGACTGTGATACAAAGTAAATTGTATGTATTTATGGGGAACTCTGAGGTTATTATATGTGAGTGTAGAATGGAGATTTGAAGTTAGCTCACTTTCCATTATTAAGTGTTCAACAACCATTTATGGTGATCAAACTGTGACTCACTTCTGCCTCACCTTTGTGAAATGTATAAGGCATCCACATATTCTCTCCTCTGAGGCAACAAGTCAGAACTCATTTGGAAGGGTTGGATTGTCAGACAGAAACCCCATTTCTCTCGCCTTATATTACACAATGAAGTTTATAATTCTTTACAAATAATTCCCTTTATATTAAATGCTGAAAAATTTCCCAACCTGATTAAAGTTGCTTGGCCATTGAATCAGAACTTCATTGATGAAAAAGCCTTGGTCTTGTGGACTCTTGAAGACAAATTCTCCCACTTTAAGTATTAATAAATTTTGCTTACTATATGAAATAAACTTCTGTATATCATATGTTTCCATAATATTCTTTTTCTCATCAAAGCTTATTTCATCTCCAGCAGCATTTATCACTTTAATTTTCCTCAAAAATGGATGCAGCTGAAGAGAGACAAAATTAGATATGAGTGGCCTATACAGATTACTCATTGAACTCTAAGAGAAATTCATTTTCACTCCCTCTGACATGGGTTTCTTTTTGAAGGTGCTTAGTTTGTTTAGGTGTCTCTCCAATTATGTAGCAAGATTAATATTATTCCCCATGGAAGTAATGCTAGAGCTCCTAAACACAAGTAGAAATATCATCTATGAGTTAGAAGATAGTATAGTGTGTAGCATGTCCTTAGTTGGCAAAATGTGTCTTTCTCCAGCACCAGAAAAAAATATTTCCACTTAAAAGATGGAGATTTGAAGAGGATCCAAAATGATGGTGCCGAGTGTACATGGTTACTGAGTGCTAGGACTCTAGTGACTCCACAGCAAGTGAGAAGCTATGCTGTGGACCCCAAAATGCCAATGTCTATGCTTCCCAGCTTTAAGGTACACTAGAAGGAAAACCCCAAGCAAAGAAAGTTAACCACACCCAAGAAAACAAATAAAATATAAAAAAGCACCATTGCTGCAAAACCAAAAGGAGAGAAACACAGAAACTCACTACAACCATAAAAAACAAAATTACCAGCACTAGCAAACATTAGTTATTAATATCACTCAACATCAATGGATTCAATTCCTCAATAAAAAAGACACAGACTAACAGAATGGATATATAAATAGAATTGCTGCATAGAAGAAACACATCTTAACAAAAAAGGAGGACATTACCTCAGAGTGAAGGGCTGGAAATAGCTTTTTCAAGGAAATGGACCCAAGAAGCAAATTGAAAGAAGCCATCCTGATATCTAATAAAATAAAATTTTAACTGAATTTATTCAAAAGATATGGGAAAGGATACATATCATAGTAAAAGGATACATATCATATCAAAAATCCACCAAGATGATGTCTCTATTCTGAGTATTTTGCTTCAAATACAAGGGCACCTACATTTGTAAAAGAAGCATTACTAAAGCTTAAATAATACACTAATATATCCACAGTAATAGTGGGAGACTTCAAAACCCCACACTAACCAAAAGACAAGTCATGAAAACAGAAACTAGATAGAGAAACAATTAAACTAACTGATGCTCAAATCAAATGGATCCAATAGATATCTACAGAATTTTCACCCAGACAAAAAGGGATATACCATCTTCTCAGCACCTCACAGAAACTTCTTCAAGATTGCCCATTGACTTGGTCAGAAAGCAAGCCTCAACAAGTATAAGAAATTTGTAATAACCCCTTGTATCTTATCAGACCACCATGGATTAAAGCTAGAGTTCAATAACAATGGAAACAATAGAAAACCTATAAAACTAACAGAAACTGAATGACTCAGTGGTCATTGGGTCAGAGAAAAAATAAAGAAAGAAAATATAGATCTTCTAGAATTCAGTGAAAATGAAGAGACAACATACCTAAACTTCTGGGACACAATGAAAGCAGTGCTAAGGAGAAGGAAGGTTCATAGCATTAAGTGCCTTTCTAAAAAGAATTAAGGAATTCTCATAGCAGCAATTTAAAAGTACATGTAAAAGCTCTAGAACAGACTGAAGTAAACACCTAAGAGGAGTAGACAGGAGGAAATAATCAAACTCATAGCTGAAGTTAGTGTCAAAGAAAAAAATGGGAACAATACAAAGAATCAATGAAACCAAGAGCTGTTTTTTTTTTTTTTGAACATCAACAAGATAGACAAAGCTCTAGAGAAGCTGACAAAAAGGGAGAGAGATAGTATCCCAATAAACAAAATCAGTTATGAAAAGGGAGTGTAACTCCAGAGAATCATTAGGTCTTATTTCAAAAGACTGTATTCCACAAGTTTGGAAAATCAAAAGGAAATGGAAGATTTTCCTGATATATGTCACTTGCCAACATTAAATTAAGATAAGGTAAGCAGGTTAAACAGTCCTATAACCTCTAATAAAATAGAAGCTGTCATCAGAAGTCTCTCAACCAAAAAATCAAGAGCCAGATGGTTGTAACATGGAATTCTACCAGACTTCCAAAGAGGACCTCATTCCAACACTCCTGAAACTATTCCACAAAATATAACAGAAGGAATATTGCCAAATTCATTCTATGAGGCTACAGTTACTCTAATACCTTAAACCACAAAAGGACCCAACAAAAAAGAACATTTCAGAGCCATTTCCCTTACAGACTTAGATGGAAAAGTACTCAATAAAATACTAGAAAACCAATCCAGGAACACATCAAATACATCATCCACCATGATCAAGTAAGCATCATCGCAGGAATGTGGGGATGACTCAACATATTTAAATCCATCTCTGTAATTCAATGGAAGAAAAAAAATAAACATGTTTATCTAATTAGATGTAAAAAACGCCTTTGATAAAATCAAGCACCACTTCATGATAAAAGTTCTGTAAAGAGCAGGACTACAAGGCCCATACATAGACATAATAAAGGTAATATATAGCAAGCAGCCAAAATCAAATTAAATGGGGAAAAATTCAAAGCAAATACACTAAAATCAGGGTCAAGACAAGGCTGTCCATTCTCTCTCTCTCTCTCTCTCTCTCTCTCTCTCTCTCTCTCTCTCTCTATATATATATATATATATATATATATATATATATCTTCAAAGTAGTACTTGAAGTTCTATCTAGAAAAATAGTAAAACTAAAGGAGATCAGGGGGTCCAAATTGGAAAGGAAAAAGTAAAAACATCCCTATTTACAAATGATATACTATTATATATAAGTGACCCCAAAAATTCTACCAGAAAACTTATACAGCTGATAAACAACTTCAGAAAAGTGGCTGCTATAAAATTAACTCAAAAAATCAGTAATGGCCTGAATACAAATGAGAAATGGGCTGATAAAAAAATTGTGAAAATAGCATCCTTCAGAACAGCCAGAAATAATATCTTGGTGGAATTCTCCCCAAGCAAGAGAAAGACTTCTGTTACAGGAACTTCAAGTCTCTTAAAAAAGAAACTGAAAAGATATCAAAAGATGGAAAGAGCTCCCATGCTCATGGCTTGGTAAAATTAACAGAGTAAAAAGGACCGTATTAGCAAAAGCAATATACGTTATAATTCCTATCCAAATAACAACACAATTCATCACAGACCTTGAAAGAACAATTCTCAATATTATTTTGAACACCAAAAAATAATAACTCAGCATTTCTGTGCAATAAAAGAACTTCAGGCCACAGAGGAAGACAATGCAGTCAGTCTTGATGAGACCTGATGTACTAGGGACAAAGGGAAGGGAAGAATGACCCCCCCAACAGTGGGCTTGAGGAGAGACATAAGAGGGGATGAGGGATGTAGGGTGGGATTGTGAGGGGATAAGGGAGGGGGCTACACCTGGGATACAAAGTGATTAAACTTTAATTAATTCAAAAATAACTAAATCAACAAACCTCTCTCCCCACACACAAATAAACAGATCGTTTGATCAATGGAATTGAATTGAAGACCCAGAAATAAACCCAGGCACCTATGGACACTTGATTTTTTTTTTTACAAAGAATTCAAAACCTCTAATGGAAAAAAAGAAGAGAGTATCTTTAACAAATATCTCTGATCCAGCTGATGCCTACATGTAGAAAAATATCAATAGTCCCATATTTATCAATCTACACAAAACTCAGTTCAAAGTGGATCAATGATCTTAACATAAAAGCAAACACTAAATCTATTAGAGGAGAAAATAGGGAAGATCCTTGAATTCATTGGCACAAGAGACAACTTCCTGAACAGCACACAAACACCCCACGAAGTAAGATTTACAATTGATACATGGGACCTCATGAAACTGAGAAGATTCTTTAAAGCAAAGGACCCTATTAATTTTATGATCTTTTGACATTAAATATAGATTGAATTTTATGTGAAATAGCAGCTTTGGATATGGTCATTATGTCTAAAGCTTATTTCAATTGGTATATTCCAAGAAAATATAAATTTTGATTACTGAACTTGCTATATTTTGACATTAATCACATATTTATATTTTAGAATTTCGTGTCAGGTTAGGAAACATTTGTTGAAACACATTCTAATTTAATGTCTTCAAATCTGTGCTTTGAGTTTCAAAATCATGTCAGATAGTTATAGACATATATAGATATCCTATGACAAACCCTTTTGCATTTTAATATATACTTTTAATTATAAGAAGAAAATGATCTCTTGGTTAACCACAGTAAATTGCTTACCAATAATATACGATCCTGGTGATTCCCTTGCTTATGAATGAGGCTTACCTGCCATGGTAGAATCTCACCCTTGTTTCTGTCATCCATAGGTCCCATTTCAGTTTTGGTCAACAGCATTTTATGGAGGGCATGGGCCACTGCATATACTGCATTCCATATGGAATAGCTGGGCTCAGAAGTAGTCATCACATCATTTATTTCATCCCCAGTCTTTAGGGAAATATTCGCTGGAGAGGGTTTAAATTTTTCACATAGAAAACCAAGAGGTGAACAATCAAAATTGTCAACCCAGAATTTAGAGAAGTAAGAATCTCCTGGGTACTGGGAGGGTGTAAGTGCCTCAAGAAAGTGCTTGAAGCCAGGGATACTTCTCCTCTTTGAAAACGAGAAACTTCCTCTGAAAATATATATCCAAAAATTCCTGTCATTGAATGTAGATTCTAAATATGTCAGGTGTTGCTTTGCCATGATCCACACCTTTATTCTTAAAAAAAAAATTAATGTATGGGAGGGAGATCACCAAGTCATCCATATTATCATAGAATAAAATCACATTTACTTGTATATGTTGGTACAAGTTCAGCAATCCATAATCATAAAATATTCTAAATTTTGAGTTATCAGACAGTTTTTCTGTAAAAGCCACACAGATATCTTCTGAAGCAATCTTTACTGTTAGGTCTGAGAGAAACTCCCTTCCTCTCCCATCATCTGACACAAAGAGCCCCAGCCACCTCCAGCCAAAGTGGAGCAATAAAGAGATCAACACTTGGGTTAGAGCTCTGTCTTTAGGAGACAACTGATAAAGGGTTGGGAATGTATCTTTGTCACTTAGCATGGAATCAAAGGGACCATATGTGACCTGAAGAAGCAAAGGAAAAAAAAAAAGGTGATTCTTGAGTTTCACATATTTGGAATCATAACCCGGAGGGAGGAAGTGAGTTCATTCTTTGCATATGAGAATCAAAGGACAGAATATTGGTGAGGAGCTGTCTTCTCTGAGATTAGCTTGTCTCTCTAATCACGTGATGGAATATGTTGTTTTTTTTTTTTTCAAGTACCATGAGCTCCAACGTTACTAAGGTATCTGGAGTAAACAATATTCTGTTCACTGTCTTTGAAAGACCTGATAGATCTCCTTTGTTGCAATGACGATGCAACAGAGTATCTGATGTAGTGAAAGACTGCAGAAAGTACTACCAAGTACTTTCTGGTCATATAACAGCATATTTCTCAGAACCTTCAGCTTTAGAAAAGCAAATAGAAAAAGAGACTGACAAAATTTTTAGAGATTCAGTTACCTAAGTTAAAATGGTACAAGTTGTAAAGATCTAAAATCACATTTCCAGGAGTTATTGCATTATTCCTGTCTAATGATAGATTTGACTGAGGGAAAAAAAAAGTCTCTGAAACAGATGTAAATTATTCTGTTTCATTTTTTGTTACATTAGGATAAAATACATTTATTAATTGTTAAACTGAGTGATAACAATCAGAGTTACACTGTGGTTTTATAATCTTCATTATTCCAGACCCTTGTGCTCACACAGTATTTTTCTCTGTTTGTAGTAATGGCGGCTGATGGATACCTTTCTTCAGTGTAGCCTGGAAAGAATCAATTGTGGCAATCTATTTAAGTGGTTGGTCTCTGTGAATGCTGCGCTGAGATCTACTTTCCTGAATGAGATTGTTAATTCCTTGAAAGATTTTCATCCATGATGACATTGAAGATTGTTCTAAATTTAGTTACATGTCCCAGACTTTCTTTTTTCATACATCAGTATTGACAACTGTAGGAATTTTGAGATTGTTATATGCTTTCTTTGGTACTTCGGTATCTTTGTTGTACAATTTGGCTTATGATAAAATGCAGCCTTACTATCCACAGTACATCTTCCAGTGTTTGACAATAGAGTCATGGTTTCCACTAAGTGATCTGCTTAGAAATTTTCAGAATGTACTGAACATGATTTTTATGACATTCTTTCTACTGTTAACCATTGCCATATCAAAGTAATTCATTCACTGCTCTTTTAAATCTGCTTATACTAAACATAAAACACTTCTCTGTTTTCTTTTGTTTTTGTCAGTTTTGACCTATGATTGTGCACCAAAATACTTTTCTAACTTACTTGTGGGACTTTTTAGAGCTCTAAAAGTGTTCCAATTGCAGCAGAAAATTCTGACATGGTTCCTGAAATGATTCCTAGAGCTTTGTGTTGTGTTTTGCATTCGTAGTTAGGAACATACTCAGTTCTTCCAGACATTGACATCAGAGGGCCTTCCAGGGTTTTTTTTTTTTTTTTTTTTGTTAGAATTAAAGGCGTTGTAGACATGGAAATCCAAGGTCACAATGGGAAGCAGTTGTGAGTCCTTATTGATCTGATCAATGGCAAAGTATAAGGTCATCAAATATAGATAGTTTCTCCATTTCGGTCTAAACCAGAAGAACAGAATGATGAGTGTCATCAGCCCATTTTGTCAGAAACTCTTTATCAAATTCAGGAACCTAGAAGTGTTAAGCCTTGACTTTTACTGTGACATGTACAGCTTTTGTGAATAAGCCCCTGACGAATCAGGAACATCATGGAATGGCTCTTAAACTCTCAGAAATTGAACTATAACTAATAATGGTTTCCTTGCTGAAGATTTTGTGGATAAAGATTTTGTGTAACTTTTTTATGTCCTGTGACTGCTGAATATATAGGTGTTTATGATGTTTCTCTTCATGGAAACATTGGAATATAGAGGAGTCACTAAGGTGTTCACTGGGAATGTGAATAAGAGCTTCATGTCCTTTTGTTTTGCAATTATTCATTTTCATAGTCATTTACAAAAATTCTAACAACTTTATTTGTATGCACTCTTGGTGTTAAAGTGTTGCATGGCAGGGTGGATAGATATCCAGGCATCTAGGAACACTGACCCCTTTTTGTACAAAGAAGAGTATCAGTCTCAGTGCACACAGGAGGTCCTGGAACCATCTGTAGCTCTAGGTCATGAGATCCCTTTTGGAATTTAAGACCACCAGGCACACATTTTGTATTCACACAAGAAGGCAATCACTCAAGTACATGAAATAAAAATAAATAAACCTGTGTAAAATAGTGTTTTGAGACTTCAGAAATGACTGAGATGTTATGAGTACTTGCTGCACTGTGGAGGACTCTGATTCAGTCACAGTAGCCACATTTTGGATTTCCATACCATTTAACACCAGTTCTAGGGGTCCTCCTCTCCTCTCTGCACACACCAAGCATACCTGTGGTATACAAACAAACATGTAGGCAAAACACACACAAAAAAGCTCATAAACACAAAATAAAAATACAAAATAATTTTATAAAAATGTAAAAAGTAATAACGAAAGGAAAAGTGTTTCTATAAGTTTTCCATCTAAATTGCTGAGTAGAGTTTCCTGGGTAAGGTAAGGCAGTGAAATAAAAGAGTAAGTTATCCTAGCATAAGAAAAAAAAAGAGGAAAACACAAGTTCCATAAGGTAGTAAAAAATTACTAATTATAGAAGGAAATGGAATTTTGGTGCAGGTAGTTGGGCTGAACTGTCTCACTCATAGACGTCCATGTTTGGGGATGGGTCTTCATATGCTTCTTTCCAAACCCCTGGTAGGTGAGAGCTTGCCTGGCCCAATAGAGGCAGAGTAATAGAAATCATTAGCTTGAAGTCCACTGGTTTCTACTGAAGGAAAGATTATGCCTTCATTCCTGCCATCACCAAGTAGAAATTCATTTGGTTGCAATATATTAAACTGAGATCTATGGCTAGATGCTGTGAAGAGAATCTATTGTTCTAAACCATGCAATTAGCAACCATTGACAGAGGGAGGATTAGTCTTTCCCAGGAATTACTCAATATCAAATATTCAACTGTGCGAATGTGTACATGTATGAATGATAACTACTGGAAAGAGCTATGTCTCCAATGACTGGCTATAAAATCTTCATTGATGATTTTAACCTTTGGCTACCTGAGATCTGACTTTTGATCCTAGTCCCTTAGCTGGTATGCTTTGTCTGGCCTCAGTGGGAGAAGATGATCCTGGTCTTATAGAGACTTAATGTGCCAGGGCTGGTTGATACCCATGTGGAACCTTCCCCTGCTCTGAAGAGGAGAAGGGAAAATGGGGGAAAGAGTGTGTGAGAGGAGGGACTGGAGTATAATGGGAGGGCTTCTATCAGAATATAAAATTAATAAATATATAAAATAATGGAGAAAAACTTGTAGCTTATATATAAAATTTATTTCAAGATTTCTTTCTTTTTTTTATGAAAGATCATGTTTATTTCAGAAATATTTGTTTACATAAACTCATATTGATGTCAACTTTTTGTTTCAATGATGTGTTCTTGTCAGAGAGAGAAGCAGATAAATACATTTGTTTTTTTTATTTTATTTTATTTTATTTATTTTTTTATTTTATCAATTACATTTTATTAACTCTGTATCCCAGCCGTGTCCCGATCCCTCATTCCTTCCCAGTCCCTCCCTCCCTCCCTCATCTCCACCGTGCCCCTTTCCAAGTCCACTGATGGGGGGACCTCCTCCCCATTCATCTGATCCTGTTTTATCAGGTATCTTCAGGACTGGCTGCAAAGCCCTCCTCTGTGGCCTAACAGGACTGCTCCTCCCTTCGGGGGTGGGGAGACCAAAGAGCCAGTCATTGAGTTCCTGTTAGAAATAGTCCCTGTTCCCCTCACTTTGGGAAACCAATTGGTTACTGAGCTACCACAGGCTACATCTGAGTGGAGGTTCTAGGTTATATCCATACATGGTCTAAGAATATTTTGTATAGATTGTATAACTCAGGATTTGTAAATTCTTGGGTTTGGTTTAAAACTCTGTAAAATCACCAACAAAATGTCAGGTTAAAAATTGTAAGAAAAAATATTAATAGCTAAAAAACTACAGCATGCTTGTGTACTATGTGCATTCAATTCATATTTAGAAAAATAAACATGTCAGAACATAGTGTATATGTTATGGGAATACAATTTCTGTTTCTAGAAAATAGAACTTACTAACATCAAATGTTTGACAACATTTTGTAAATATCTATTCAGGTTAACAGAGACTGACTTAGAAATGTATGTCTAAGTTTATAACTGTCTAAAAACACACATATATCTCTACTAATTGTGTTCAAAATGAGGCTTGTTGAAAAACCTAGGTAAGGAACAATGGATGTTAAATAACTAAGTTATGTTTTATAAATGAGGTCTATTGGAGGTTGTTCTGATGTGTGTTACTGGCACTCAAGATCTGTTACACCTATCTTAGTTTTGAAAACCTGCCTAAATCATACCTGATTGTTCGATTAAATGTCCTATTCTGGGCATGGCAGAATGGGTTAGGCCTGACAAAGATTCTGGGGCTTCTGGGAAAGGAGAATCATGAGACAGATGGTCGGGAA